>NC_056739.1:1102692311-1102954811 GCF_019279795.1 Protopterus annectens
GCATCAGTCCTGCATCCTGACTGCACAAACAGTATGAGTATTCAGTTCTGCACTGACATTCAGAAATGCCAGTATGGAAAATCAAAGCCAGTGCTGCTCCTCGATTGTGCCCCTTAACACCCTACATCCAAGGTGCCTGCCTTCTATGGTCCACCCTAATTATGAGTCTATCATTTACTTCCACCTTCACTTTATTATTATTAGTTTCATTTTCCTTTCAAGTAAAAAACTTAATTTTGAGATCTCTGGCTCCTTGAGACAGCCAAGTAAAAAATCATGTCTCTGAAAATACACTTATGTAACACAAAGAATTTAAATTCAGCCAGTGAAATTACAAGATACTACATTTAAAAGTAAAGAACTTTCCCACAGTAAACACCACTGGCATAGAATGCATCTCATTGCACAGGTAACCCGTCATTTACTTCCCCACAAACACACACACACACACACACACACACACACACACACACACATGCACTCATATCTTTCAGTTGTCCCTTGTAAATCATGATCAATTACAGGCAATTAATAATGTCAAACATTAGAGTTCCATACTTCTTCTTGTTCAGAAAATGTTTTGTGATGCAAAACCTGCTGTTCTATTAATTTTTACATGACTTAGAATAATATTTAATAAGTGTCCCTGGTGTTTTTGTCTCCACCCGAGTATTACAGGCTTTGTTCTTTAGTCTAGTGGAGTTAGGAGGTATCAACATTTCCCCACCACATGCACATGGGCATACACACACACACACACACACACACACACACACACACACACACACACACACACACACACACACACACACACATCTATATTACCTGATCAAAAGTTTAGGTTAGTGAAAACTTAAATGTCGACTTGCTAATATTGAAAAATTAAAACAGCAAACAGCCGGTTTTATGTAGGGAATTAATTCCCCCTCAGCCACAAAAAAAAAAAAAAAATATTAAACCAAAATAATCTGTGTGTGTGTGGGGGGGGGCACTAAATATACCAACTGCAAGATCTCTCTACAGTGGGGAAAGGGGCAAAATCTGCATTACGGCCAAGAGAATTCTTTCCCTGCATTAAATCGTCTGTTAGCATTTTTTTGCTTTCTCTATTACCAGATCAGCGTTTAGGTATTCACTAACCTAAACATTTGATCAAGTAATAGAAACCCCCCACACACACACACATACACACACACACACACACACACACACACACACACACACACACACACACACACACACACACACACACACACACACACACACAGGTCCACATGCATACACAGACCCACACACTGAGGTACACATGCAAGCACACAAAGACACACACACACATGTATGCACACACACACACACACACACACACACACACACACACACATGCATACGCTGCCATATATATCCTTACGTCTATCAAATTCTCTTCTCTGACTTTCTCTCTAAATATACCATAAACCTGCTTTCCCTCACTTCATATTCCAATTTTTGTTTGCATTATATTAACTTACCTTTAATTACTCTGCAAACTGTCTTAAATTTCTCTAAATATTAAATGATTGTCATATAACTGGTATTGATTCTTAACCAATTTTTTATATTATGTCTAATTTGTTATAATTATTTAAACTGCAGATGTTTTTGTATTACTTTTGAAGATTGTAAAATTATTGTTCTTGAAATATTTTGTAATAATTTGGAACTTTTCTCCCCAGCCTCCACTGAAAATGGGTTTCTACCCAGTTGACTTTCCCAGTAATCAAATTTCAATAAATAAATAAATAAATATATATATATATATATATATATATATACACACACACATACTCATACACCCCCAACCACTGTTACTCTACAGACACTTACTTGATCCTACTTGCTTTCCAAACATGCTACAATGGGGAATGTAACATTTCAGACATATTAGTTAAGAGCTTAGCTCTCAACTGCCCAGATTTTTGCAGAATGTACAGATTTTTGCCTCATATTTTTGTTCCATTTCTCATAAAATTGTAGTTTTCTGGCAAATCTCTGACAAATCATTGAGGACTGAAGTGAGAAAATAATGGCAGACATTTGATTTGCAGACTTCATATCCTTCAGAAAAATGCATGCTAATACAAAACCTGTTATTCTAAGTTTGTAAGAGCAATATTTATTTTTCTAGGAGGTTGATATGTATGGTTAACAGGTTGTGTAACTACATTAAGCAGAGGTATTTCTGGGGAAGAGCACATGACTAACAGATTAACATATGCCACTACCCAGAATGCCTTATTAGCATTTAGCATGGCAGTTGGAGACAGTCCGCCATGGTGATTCTGCAAAACACATAGGTGGGCCTTTCTGTGAATTAGAAAGAGCTACTGATATTGGAAACTGATCATGTTATGGTTTGCTGTTGGCAGGAGCCCTTTGTGAATCCTAGCCTGTGTATATATATAGATATATATATATATATATATATATATATATATATATATATATATATATATATATATATATATATAGATATATATAGGTGAGACTGATAGACCACTTAAAGCTAGGTTAAAAGAACACGTCAGAAATATTTTCAAGAATGGCATGTAAGGTCCTATTGCTGATCATTTTAATGAAATATCTGATACAAATACTGCATTATCTGAAGCTGCTGTTAAAATAAGGAAAATGTTTTAAAAACGTTGCACTTTAAAACTGCAAGAGACTAATACTGAAAGTAATTAGACATTGTTGCTGTATTTGTTCATGTAATTCCATTGACTGTATTTTAATTGTCTATATTTTGTGTAAATGGTTTTAGGTGTCGCTGTATGTGTGTGTAATTTTAAATCCTGGAATGCTCTGTCAAGGCATTTTTGACTCTGAATATATGTGTGTGTGTGTGTGTATGTGTGTGTTGTATATTAGTGTACATATACTCTGTCAGTGTTATTAAGAGTTAAGAGCAGAGTTATTAAACATTTCATTTGTGTACAGAGAATACTGAATTTATTACTTTAATAGTTAACAGTTATTAATTATAACTATTACTTTAATAATTAGTAATTGATAATAATTATTAATTTAAAATCAAGTCCACAATCATTTAATCTTTGGAAGATTTTCTTACAATGACATGTAAGTAAATAATTAGTGGGACCAGTATAAACAGAAGCATTAACGAATTCTTTCAAATCAGCACAAATGGTAGAAAATTGAGTCTTGCTAGTGCTTTTTTGGGAATTTTGTAAACTAAAACATACTAAAAGATAATTTATTTGTTTCACTGATAACTTCCAGCAATAGTAAGTTTCTTAGCTAATGTCCAGGAGTGCATACAAAATTTAGATAAATTATTTACTAAAGAAAAAAATATGCATGTAAACATTTTAACTCTGAAAGATGAATTAAGCATTCTAAGAGCCCTAGGATACCTTCATTAACCCCCTATTACAGGTTTTGCATGTGGTGTGCTACATCATCAACTTTCTTAATTCATAACTACTCTCCTCCATTCATCAGCTGTCATGCTTGGCTATCACAGGTCTTCTTGCATGCAATCCATTTATCTTTTGGATGGGCATCTTCAACTCCTTTTCCCTTCTTGCTTTCAAATTATCTTTACCAAATCATCTTCTGCTTTCCAGCACATACGACTAAAGTACCATAACCTGTTTTCCTAGATTTTCTCTACAAATGGGGCTAAGTTGGTTTCTACTATCAAATCATTTCTTCATTTGTCCCACAGTGTGCCTCCTCCCTGCTACTCATCTCAGCTCTTCATCACCTCAAGCATGCCACTATTTTGTAAACCTTAGTCTTCAGCTTCTTTGGTGTTCTTAAGCCACATATCATCTCTCACACTTTGTACTATTTGGCTGAAGCACCTCTGATACTAATCTTGACCTCCACATTCAGGCTTCCCTGCTCTTCAACCACACCTCCAAGATACTCAGAAGTGGTAACCTGTTCCAATATTTTCCCTTCTATCTCAATTTTCAGCATCTTCTTATTTCCCCATTTACTCTCATGCCCACCATATTGACTATACTCACTTTCATCCCTTGTGCTTTCAGTTCTGCATACCAGTCCTTTATCATTTGTTGAAGGTTTTTCAGTGTCTGCCTGTAGTGCCATGTTGTCTTCCTACACTGACATTGTTGATATGTCCTCTCTGACCGATTTGCTGATGTAGCCCAACACCAAAATGGACAGGGGTGGGTTCAGAGATAAAGACTGATGCATGCCCAATCCTACTGGAACCCCGGTCCCTGAATCCAATCATGCTTTGTAGCTGTGTCATTGGGTTTTCTGTGTAGCCTGCACTAATTCCACCAATGCTTCTGGGACTTTGGACCATTGCAAGACTGCCAATTCAGCTTTCTTGGAACCTTTTCATATATTTTCTTCAAAGATAGGAATGCCTAGTTGGACTCTCTCCTCATCTCCAGCTTCTTCTCCATTCTCTGTCTCACTGCAGACATCTGCACCAAGAGGAGAGCTGTACTGCATCCTGATCTGAATCTGAGGTACTCATCTCCCATCTTATTTTTGAATAATTCTCATATTCATGTAGCAATCATCCTCTCCAAAAGCTTCATGCAGTATGGTGAGAGTTATATCCATAATATGAGGATTACCCACAGGAGCTATTTCTCCCATAAGGCATTTAACTTCTTGGAAATATGTGCAGTGATTTCAGCTGAACCTGCCCCTTTTTCTGACTTTATATTCTGTGGTCTTCATACTTCTTATAGAGTTGGTTCTTCTTCTTCTGTCATAGTGTATGGATGTGACAGTACAGCTTCTATGGGGTGTTCTTCATTCGGAAGCTAAAACAGTACACCTTCTGTCAGCCATTGATATCCTTTATGCCATCTGGACTGTTGAGCAGATTATTACTGGCTTCCTTTATAAATGGTGAATGTCTTCTTTATCTTTTTCCTCGTCTTTGTCTTCTGTTGTTTCCTAGTAAAATGATAGAGCTTTTTTGTGCCATCTGTTGGGTCTCTTTCCAGAAGCTGGCAGACAAATTGATACTGCAAATAAAGAAGAAAAATGTTTTAAGAAATGCTGGGGATGGGCAGAAGAAGATGTGGAATGAATGGATCCACATATTAATACAGATATGTTGAAATTCAGTAAACTGGCTTCTGAGATTAAAAACATTCATAATAGCCAGCTCTAGTGGTGCAGGTGATTCAAGCTAGATTAGCATCTCAGGAGCTTGGTGAAACTCGCAGGGCAGGATGCATGTGCCTGTACTGGGTTGACACAGACAAGGACAAGGATATGAACTTCCACATTCCCTCAGAGGAGGGAAGGATGTGTCTCCTTTGAGAAGTTTTCTGTCTCATGAAGCCACTGCCTGCTGGTAGTCGTCATAGTGAGTGTATAGGAGCATGCATTCAAAAGTGGAAAGTATTATCAGCCTTCACAATAATACAAAAAACTCATCCCCCTGCCAGGCAGTTGAGGTTACAACTGTCTATAAGAAGTCCCTCCCTTTACTACATGAATGGGCTTTTCTCTTACCAACAAATTGTTAACATTACAGTATCTACTGACTGAGGATACAGTGATCACTATAACAAAAATGGGTTTTAACATATTGTCCAAATTAAAATCTAAAATATAGGTAGGTTATGATGTCCTGTAGTTTAGAATTTTAAGTGTGATTAGATTGTGGAAAATTATGTCCCATATTTTATAGACCTTATTACAGTTCCAGAAAATGTACTGTATGTCTACATTTTCTGATTTACATACAAAACATAAAGGATACAAAGGAATATCAAATGACACAAGCTTTTCAGGAACACTATAGAATTATGATGATTAATCTGGTTACAATGGAAACTGGAAAATGGAATATATTTATATGTGTCACTTCACAACTGTTCTCAGTTGAAATGAATTTTTACTGTGTTTAGATATTCAGCTAAGAGTTGAGAGATTTGTCCAGGAGATGTATCCAAATGTGTAAATTATAGATGAGATTAATTTGGTGAAACAGTCATCTTTAAAGAACATTTGACGTATTAGATTATAGCAGATATAATAATGTTACTTTGGAGGCAAAATGTTTTGCACTAAGAGATCACAGGTTATATAAACTTTGACACTGTGTTTGTAATGTGTCCATCAAAAGAATTAAGCTTCTATTATGCAAAAATTCATCTAGGATTTTATCATGAAATCTGACAAAAAAGGGAGGAAAATAATCAATGTCATTCTGTGGTACATTAAGTTTATTAGTAACAGTCGGACAGAAAGACAATTTTCTGTAAATGAAATAATAAGGAAAGACAGGGTTTTATGGTCAATCTTTAGCTGGTTGAATTATTCCTTCTTATAATTATAAGTGAAGGACAGGTATCCTGCTGTTTTCAAGAGCTTAACAAATCCACAAACTAAATAAAAATGTTTGAACTTGCCTTCTCCTTATGTCACTGGACGTTAACATTCAGAATATTAGTGTTATTATTGCACACAAAGTTTAAAAGTTTCAAAATATTTTATTCATTTGTCAGAAAGTTAGGTGTGACATTTTAGTGGTGCTGTGGTAGCGTTGTCGCCTCACAGTAAGACACTGTCCGGTTCGACTCTCAGCTAGAGCTTCTTCTGCGTGGAGACATGCATGAATGGGCGTTCCTTCGTTGAAGGTTGTGCATCAGGGTTGGCAACTCGGTACATAAAAATCAACTTCCAATCATTAGCGGACCGGAGATCTGCTGTGGCGACCCCTAACCGGGAAAAGCCGAAAGACACAACAACTGTTAATTGTGGAAGATGTTCATTTTAATTTTAGAAATATGCACAAATAGGTTGAAGAGTAGTTCCAACTACCTGAAAAGATCATACCTTCTCACATACTTTTCAGTTGTACATATTTTTGTCCAATGTCCGGATTTTTGTCTCATATTTATGATCTGTTCCTCATAAAATTTCTGATTTTCTGGATTTTGTGGCAAATCACTGAGGAATGAATTTACTGATTAATGACAGTCATTTGAGTTTCAGATTTCATATCCTTCAGAAAATATAGGGGAATACCAGATCTTTTATTCTAGAAACTTTCTAAGTTCATAAGAGCAATATTTTTAAATTTGTTCCTAGTTTTGGGGCTTTGTCCCACAATTATTTTGGCTTTGTCAGATTTTTTGTGCTTAGAGGTTGAGAGCTATGCTTACTCATTTTAATATTTATTAAAGAGTACTGCTATGACTAATTATAATAAATTATGTTAGGACTGAAAGAAATTCAGAAGTATTTGAGATTTGTTTAAGAAACTGAGATACTGTAAATGAATGAAAGATATATGTGGAATTACAGTTCTTACTGAGAAGATCATTTGATTCTTGGATGGAACGCCTTCTGTGTGGAGTCTGCATGTCCTCCCCGTGGTTGAATGATGTATAAAGACATGCAGGTAGGGTGCATGCATGAATGGGTGTGCCTTCTTTGAAGGTTGGGAGTTGGGCTGGCAACTCGGCACTGTAAAAATCCACTGCCAATCATTAACAGACCGGAGTTCCGCTGTGGTGACCTCTAACAGGGAAAAGCCAAAAGACATTACTTACTGAGAAGATTGCATGGTTCCATTTTACAAGTTTAGATTGCATCTGGGAAGACATGCTCTACTGATAAAAATATGAAGTGGGGGAGGGGGATCAAAACAAAGGTGTTTTATAAATGTAAAACAATATTATCGGCAAAGGCTGAGATTTTAGTTTTGAACCTACTCATCTTGATTCTTTTGATGTGAAGGTGATTCAGGGTAGTTTTCATAGCTGGTTTTTGGCACCAGCAAACTCTGTGGTTCCTGGGGGCCCCCAACCACAGCAAGTTGTCTTATTTTGATATTGTTTTACATGTTTATCACACTAACAAATGTTAGCACAGTAGTCTTATGCACTTAGTAAACCAGGTTGGTAATAATATATCTTAGGATAAGGAATCTAAGGACTGTCACCACTTCCTCTCTTTTAAAATACAATGATATCTCAGGTTGGAGTAAGTGTTTCGTTGAGAAGTTGGCTTCATAATTTCTTTAAATGTTTTACCACTAACATATTGCCCCTGAATTAGTTCAATCCTTCTGGTGAGCATTCTTTAAACTAAAATTAACATCATAACTGGCTTTAACACCAGTGGCACCCACATCTGCAGGGGGTCCTCATAAACATGCTTGGATATGTGGGGGCCCCACAAAACTGCTGCTGGTTGGGGAAAAAGAGAAGAAACAACAGATCACTCATTCTTAGTTTACATGTTTTATTCTACACAGAGTTGTGATATGATCCTGTTAGGATAAAGCCAGTAATCAGTGAATGAACATGAATGAGGGAGGTAAGCACAAGGGGTAGGCAGCCCAGAACAATGGATCTAGTGCACCTGGGATTGTAAGAAAAGCAGATGCTGCCAATTTCAGGGCTGGTTCTCTCTTTCAGGGAGTTTTGCAAATACTGGTAGAATGCCAGTTTGTGTGACTCAACTTATTTTGCTCAAGAATGCTGGGCAAAGCCAAATATAATACAAAAACAAAGGCTCAAAATCAGGAACAGTTTTTAAAAATTGCTCTAATTAACTTAAGTCAATAGAATAACATGTCTCGCATCAACATGCATTTTTAAACAATATGAAGTATGAAACTTTGTCTGACATTATTGACAATCTGCAGTCCAGAATGATTTACCAGCAAATCAAAATGTTCATGAAGGGCAGTGCAAAAATATGAGGAATAATTAGGGACAGTCAATGAAATCAGGAACAGTGACAGGTATGCATTACTCCTGATAGCTGCTGAACAACAGGCACTGATCTGGTATGGCAGTACTAATGTCTCACAATGTATTGCTATTTGCTGAGGCCACTGTTAAGAACAGTACTGATATGGTTTACGCTTGTGTGTGTGGGGGGTGGGGGCTGCACTTTCTATCACAAACATCAGTACTGCCTATTATGCTTGTGTGTGTGGATATGGGGGGAGCAAGGGGTTATGATGTATTTAAGAGTAACAATGTGGGGATATTTTCTTTCACTTACCATCACATAGGCCTTACACATAATAAGAGGTTATCTTTGAAGGTTTGGCAGGAAGAGGATGTGTGTGTAAAAACAACTGCCCATTGCCACAGTATGTGATTACCTTCTAAGTGATGCCTGAGTTTTGTACTAACTAAACATTTTATTTGTGTTAGTGAAACAGTTAAATATGGATCCTGAATGAGATGAAAGTTCTATTTTTAGATATGATTCCTGGGTTTCTCTCATTTAAATGTGTTTACAAGTAGTTTGGGTGAAGTCTGATGCCAGCCTGCACAAGGAACCTTTTTTTTTTCAGCAATGGGCTCTGCTTCACCTGAATTGGTAGTTTGTTCCTGAGGAGAGGTAACCTCTGTGAAACATATCTGTCTCTCCAGCAAGTCCTGTTGATATCACATAATAGGTTGACTTCCCTAGAGTCAGTGCATCTTATACCAGTTGGTTTATGAATATGCAGCATTTCCATTAGAGCAGGATCTGAAATTGCTTTATATGCAAGGCAGAGGTCACTTCTAAGTAGTCTGTAAGAACACAGAGCATAGTAACAGTGACATATGACATATGCTGAAGACCCTGAATTTTCTTTGGAAGAAACCTTTGAGGTCTTTCCAGTTGCTGCAGGTGCCTGGTAAGGTACATACCAAAGGTAGCATTGTATTCTATTAATGGCCTGATAAGTGAGAAGTACATGGGGGTTATAGCCTCTTTTGTTCAGGATGCAGTGCCCTTACTTAAGAGGTTGGTGATGTAGAAAGCCTTTCTTATCACTGTGGAGATGTGGTGGTCAAAGAAAAGGTTGCTGTCAACCTGTGTGCCCAAATCACTCACCACTGATTGCTTGCTTAGAGTGTTGTTATTAAAGTGGTAATCTGCAGGGATGCTGCCTTGGTGAAGGGGATTATAATACATATTTTGGCATTGAGTTTTAGCCCATGATTTTGGCACCAGTCATTTGTTTGTGTATGTCCCTCTTGTAGGATGTTGGCATTGTTTGGGGACTTGATGACTGCTCCCAGTTTGCAATCATCAGCAAACTCTGGCAGCCATAGAACTTATGTTTTACATCCAGGAAGTAGATTACAAACAATAGGGTCCCCAGCACAGATCCCTACTGGTTACAGGTCTGCTGGTGGAGGTAGAGTAACCTATTTTGACTGTGTGCATTCTATCGGTGAGCCAGTTTGAAACCTACCTGGCAATATATGGGTTGATGCTCAGCTGGGTGAGTTTATCAATGATGCCTGAGTGAGGAATAGTGTCAAAGGTCTTGACCAGGTTCAGGTAGGCTGCATGCATGGATTTGCCTTCATTAAGGGCTTTGGTGACTGTCTCAAAGAAGTTCACCAAGTTCAAGAGGCACGATCTCCCTTTAACAAAGCCAGACTGGTCGGGTCAAGTGTTTGGAGGTTTCCTATATCTTTGTTGATAAGGTCCATGATTATCTTTCCATAGCCTTACAGATTAGGTTGGTCAGGCTTATAGGTATATAGTTCCCAGGATCTGGGAAGGTGCCTCCTTTATGTAATGAGATGACAGTTGCTGTTTTCCATTCAGCAGGTAGAAAAAAAGTGCTTAGACTGTGGTTAAAAAGAGTACCCAGTGGTGGAGATAGTTCCTGTTTTAATCCTTTTAGAATGCAGCCTGGAATACTATCAGGTTTCATAGAGGCTGTGTTTTTGGCTTTGGAGAGATCGTTAACAACCTGCACCTTGGAGATACTAGGTGGAGGCAGGTGGTAGCAGCGCTTTGGGAGATATGTGGCAGGGACGGGGGGAGAAGTTTTCACTGAACCTGTCAGCTAGCAGGTTGGCTACTTTTGTGCGATCAGTATATGTGGTGCCATTAACAACCAGTTCTGTGCAGATCTGGGTTTTTCCTTTTGAGGTTTCTGAAGTAGATAAAGAAGGCCTTATGGTTATCCTTAGTGAAAGGGGCTAATTTGGATTCACAGTTAGCTTTAGAATGCCTTACGAGGTGTCTTATTTGTTTACTTAAGCCAAGGAGGGAATGCTTCCAATTCAGAGACCATTCCTTCTTGCTCTTGGACAGCAATTTCTTTCTGTTATTGTATAACCTGTTAATAGTGAATATCCACCAGGCAGGCTTGTTCTTTCTTGAGGATCTTGTTTTGATCCTATCAGGTACAGCTGAGTCAATACATTTGTAGAGATACAAGGCACTGGTGTAAATCCCAGTATAAGTGTCCATGCCATCAGTGAGGGGAGGGACTATGAAGCTATTAATGCCATCATGTATTAGGCTGTAATGGGCTTTGGAGACGTTTTTAGTCTAGTTACTGCTAATGGGGGGTCATATGTTATTGTTGCTTCCAATTAGACTGATTTATGATCAGACCTCACTAAGGCGGACTGCACACATAGAGTGGGGCAATGATCACTCATGTTAGTAAGCACCATATCCAGAATGTTTGGGCCCCTTGTGGGGTGTCAACTAACTGGTCCAGAGCACTGGAGTTGATGAAGTCCAAGAACCTTTGGACAAGTGTGTTAGTACACATATAATTTACCCAATCTATGGATGGGTAGTTAAAGTCACCTAAATCCAGGGTGTTTGGTATCTTGACTGGTTCAAGTAGATCCAAGTATACATTGTGGGTATCCTGGTTCATGGAGGGTGTCCTATAACTGGCAATAACTTGGAAAGAGGTCTTTCATACATTCAGTTGGACCTGGATTAGTTCAACGGAATCATTTTGTTTAACTGATCTAGAGGTGCATTTATCTTTGATGAATATTGGTACTCCTCCTCCTTTAATTCTTGAACTTTCAGTTTGTGGTCTGAATGTGTGGAGGGCATTATAACCCAATATGGCTGGGCTGCTTTCCACAACCTTAAACCAAGTCTATGTGACTGCACAGATGTCAGCATCTTCTATGGTGAGGGCTGCTTCCAGTGAATGCAGTTGTAGGTTCAGACTCCTAGCGTTTAACAGCATAACCTTGAGGTTGCTTTTTGAAGATATTTTTACATCAGGAAATTTGTTGTTGTGACATTGCATAAAACAGACACTATGGGGGAGGCAAGAGCCTTAGCCAGTAACCCAAATACCAGAGTTGACAGATGAAGACCATCTCTGGCAAAGCAGTGTGGTCTATCTACCATGTCATCTCAGGCTGACAGGTACTGGATCCCCTTAGAATGACACCAGAAACTAAGCCAATTGTTGAATTCAATAATATTTTGTTTATACTGTGGTATCATCTTAGGTGAGGGTAGTATGCTGCTCAAGGTTAGGGACATACTTGCCTGAGACACATATTCAGAGAGCTCAGTCATGTCTCTTCATATAGTCCAGTGAGGTATTCCTCAAGTCATTCACACCAACATGAACTATGATGGAGTCATAACAGTACTTGTTGAGGAGAGACTTGAGTGTGTGTGTGTGTGATCTGATGGATTCTGGCACCTGACAGACAGCTCACTGTAACCTTCTCCTTGCCCAGCCTGGTGAGTGGGACATCTGTGTGTCTTACTCTAGAGTCACCTATGAGCAAAAAATGTGGTTTAGATGTGCTTTGCCTTAGGGGCTTTTTTGACAGAACACTTGTGCTTGTGGTTTCATGTGTACTGAGTGCTGTAGGTACTGTATTAGGTGCAGCATGTTTGTGTTTCAGAGGTCTCTGGTGTTTAGGTAAGTTTCTGGTGAGTACCTCCATGTATGATGGTTTATGTGTTAAGAGCATTGTTTGTGCAGGACGTGTAGTATGTGAGCTGACAACTTGTTGAGTGTCACTGTTCTGTGAACAAGAGAGCAAGGATTCCAAATTCTTAGTGTATATACATCTCTCACAAATTGAGCTTGAGTGGTTTAGGAGTAGTGGGTTGTCAGTTTACTTGAGGCGATTGTTACACTGCCTCAGGATACCCAATGTCAATCAGGCAGGTAGGAGAAATGGAAGAGAACTGACCATCCATAATACTTGGTATAAATTTGCTTACATTAATGAGGAAGGATGTGGTTTAATTGGGGACTTAATACTGGGTCTATACTACTGGGGCTCTGAAGGGGTATGAGACTATTAGGGATTAGGAGAAAGCACAGCTGAGGTGCTCTCTGAGCAGCTAAGGGCAATTTAAGGGACTCCTCAGCTGGAGCATGGGCAGTTTCTAAGGGAAAATAAATCTACTTTAGTTTTTGCATCTAAATCTGCCAATGGTTACCTCCACTACAGGGTGCTGTGTGAAGGTGTGCTACATGTAAACAGATGCCTCAGATTGCTCAGATGAAGAGAGTAGAGCAGTGGCTGGTCACCAAACTCTGTGGAGCTGTATTAAAATAGGTGCAAACCTGTGCAAATGCAGGGCTTATGTAACAACTGTGAGAGCCCCTTTTTAAAACAAATTAAGCAATTTTCAGACAAGCTGTCCAATGGAAATGCTCAATACAGAGCCTTTTTCTAACAATCTCCGACTCAGATGAGGCCTTTGCTACACTCTTCTGCCACAAGGGTGCAAAGGGCCCTCTTAATGTAAAATGTCTGTTTTTAGTGCTCAGATAATGCCAAACTGTAGATTCAGCAAATCTGAATCTAGCCTATGCTATAAAATACACAAGTGCTAGAAAATACAAAGTGCAGGAAAAACAGTCTCAAGCAGCAAACACTTGAAACAGAAAAAACAGTTAAAACAGCTAAAAGCAGTTAAAAGTAGGCAGCAATTCAGTAATACACAGTTTAAAAGTGCAGTACTCTGAATAAAAATACTTATTTTTCTGTAGATTTCAAATGATGCTTTGGATTTCATTTAGATTCACTGCAGAGACTAGAGAGAGCACACCAATCCTAGAGCAGCTCCTGCATGGAGAATATCAAGGTACAACATTAATTGATTTGTGCTACTGACTGGATTTATATTCAAGAAAGATAAATATACCCTATTGATGACTAGTAATACTGATTACCTGCACCAGATGCAAAAATATGACTCATTTTTTGTTAGTTTTTTCTAATATATTGTTCTTTATTAAGTCTCCTGAATTCATGTTGTAACGAATTTAAGATTATATAAAATATGTCAGAGTAATTTCATTTTATTTTGAATGTAGAGACGAAATGTTTGATTCAAAATCTGTTGCATAAATAACAAACCCCATAAACCATCTGCACTCAGACCACCAAGACTACATGTCCCAACACTTACTGGGTTCCTCAGATCATTCTGTATAGCATACCTTTAAATGATTAGAACTGTACAAGTATAATTGTAACAATGCATGTAAATATGCTTGTACTCATTTGTAATGGCTAACCATAATGAGTCAGATGTCTCTGTGAGCTTTTATAATTAGTACTAGGAAATATATACATGCCCTGTTATCCTTAACAAAAAGACAAATGTAGGCTTATCTTAAGGCTTTAACTGAAATTATGATTTTAATAAGTAATATAATTGCTACCAAATGTAAGAATGGCCAAAATCTAGAAATAAATGCTTCATAATGTAGTCTGAACAAACATCAGTACCATTCTACACAATTAAGCTGATCTGCCAAAATCAGTAACATAATTGTGATACTCACGGAGTAGTGTATCTGAACTGAAATAAGATTGCAGTCTAAAACTTTAGAAGAAAGTATAGTGTCACATCTCATACTAAAATGCAAGGAGCTATTGCAATGAAAGTGATGTGGGTGAGAATATTTCCTAATACATGTATAAAGCACAGTTTCACATGTCATACTAAAATACAAGAAGCTGCCTCAATGAAAGTGATGTGAGTGAAAATATTTAGTAATGCATATATGCTACTAAAGGTTGAGGCTAAATGTTGATAGACTCAAAAATTCTAGCGTAACCCCTCAGTTCCCCTGCCCATGTGTGCTTTCCACAGACTGAAAAATCTTACTTATCTCACTAATGGTAATAGTTTCATAGAACATGCTACTAATCTATGAACCTATGAATCTATGAACCTATGAACATCAAACCAGAGATAATCCTGTTATTTGCAACAACACAATTTTGCTCTTGGTGACAGTATCCCAGAGTAGTTTGTTCATGTTATGTTCTGCAATAATGCCTTACATCTCCTTACTCTCTCTTTTTCACTCACTTCCTTACTTCTATCAGTTTCTCTTCCCTGGTTTTTACTCTAAATATACCATAAGCCTGCTTTTCTCTCACTTTGTATTGCTGTTCCTGTTTGTATTGTACTAACTTACCATTAATTTCTCTATAAACTGGATACAATTTCTCTATTAAATCATTACCACATAACTTGTATCTATTTTAATTAATGTTTTCATATTATGTCTAATTTGGTATAGTTATTTTTAAAGACTGTAAAATTACCATTCTTAAAATGTTTTGAATACTGTGGAGCTTTTTTCCCTGGGCTCCCAAAGAAAATGGGGTCCTACTCAGTCGGCTTTCCAGGTAATCAAATGTCAATAAATATATAATAAATAAGTGATGATTTTCCTGAAAGGTAATTGACAAAATGCAAAGAAATATCTCTTAAAATTGCTGGCCACAAACTATATGTCTTAACCGCTAACACAGGCATGCCATATTATCTAATCTGAGAAATAGAATTCGGGTGCATTGGCATATATTATGATTGACATAAATGAAATCAAAGGAATTAAATAGCAATCTTTAACTTTTGTAAATAAAACTAGGAAACATTTGCATTCCTAGGCATCATTCGCAAAAGGACATGTCTAGGCTTATATATAACTGAAATGATGTTGCAATTGTAATATTTTAATGAGTTATATCATTGGTATCAATATGTAAAAATAGCCACAAACTAAGACCTTTGACTGAAGTGTTTGAGCAGGTATTCAGATACCTGCAAGCTGCTCAAACCCTTGTATGAGTTTTCTTTCTAATTAAGGGAAAGGATGTGGGGGAAAACATTTTGAAATACATTTCTCTTTGAATTAACTTCTAATAGGATTTTTGTCTGTTTTAAAAGATTTTAGAACTAGCCTTGCTCTGGCAATTATGCCTGTCTGGTTCCATGTTATATAGTTTTAGTATGTGGTTAAGTCTGAGTATATGAGCTGCTTCTGCCTGACTTAGCATACAAGCATAAATTGGTCTTGGTGGTTTGCAATTTGGAGATGGAATTCTGACTACCCAGTCTTCTTTTTCACTAATATATTTAGTCTGAAAGGCGCTATGGCCCGCCATCAAGGAAAAAAGACCTAGAGTTCAACAACTTTGGGATGTTCTCCTCTGCTAATACACTAATTAGAATATTGATTTTTCTTGATCTTGCTTGTAGGTATGTAAGTGAAATTTTTAATGAAAATGTTGTATCTAGTACAGACTTTATTGACATTTTGTTGCTAAAGACATTGTCGTCTAAATCAGAGACCATAATTTAGACTGCTGTAATCAGTTAGTTATTTTCCAGTGTTATCATAAAAAGTTTTAATTAGAGATGTTGTGATCACATTTTGTAATAATAGCAATATATTTTTCTGAGCACATCTGTTAAAGCTGATAACATAATCATGTTCTTTGTGAAGGACTGTTCAGTCCAGATATAAATGATGAAGGTCCATCCAAAGCAAAAAGCTGGGACAGATTATCTGTCATCTCAGTTATCTGTTAATATCCTTGTAATAGATTTTCCCTTGTGTTGGAAGTTTGGAAATTAGTATCTTTGAGTTTTTTAGTAGCCTACCTGTCCTTAGCTTAGCAGAATGAAGATCTTGGGAGGACCTTGAATTTTCTGTTTAGGTCTTCCTTTGTTTGTTCACAGTCTTGGCAATATGAAAAAGTTTTAGAAGTGGAGAAATGCCCACCTGCCCCAGGTCATGTCTAGTCATACAACAGATAACAACTGAACCAAGAACTAGCATTTACAGTAAATGAATATAAAAGACTAGAATGTTTTCTTTGTTCACTCAGCAGGAGCAAATCCAGGAAGTGTCTGATCACACATTCACCATCTTGAATGCATTTTGCTGCCTCGTTTTCAACTTCCGTATACTTGGTTGAGGTGAAGTTCCTTGGCTTCATTTGCCCAAAGCACTGACCACTGTTTCCCATAGGACATCATTGTCAGTGTGATTTCTAAGTGTGTACCAGCAATGACTCACTGCTTTAGGGAAATTTGTACCATCTTTGAGTTGGTGCAACTAAGGAGTTGGTATATATAAGTTTGGGGGGGGGGTTGCATACCACCCAGAGAGTGCAGGGGCTTGCCCCCTGAAATAAATACTTAAAGGCAATTTTTTTCATCCTTCTGATTTTCAGGTATTATTTTTCTGAATTTCAGATGGCCAGGGTTGTACTTTTCCATATTTCATAGTAGATCCCTTTTTCTGCGGTGGTGGTGCTGCAGTAGCGTTGTTGTCTCACAGTAAGACGTTGTCCTGTTCGATTCTCAGCTAAAGCGTCTTCTGTGTGGAGACATGCGTGAATGGGCATACCTTCATTGAAGGTTGTGCATCAGGGCTGGCAACTCGGCACGTAAAAATCTACTGCCAATCATTAGTAGACAGGAGTTCCGCTGTGGCAACCCCTAACGTGGAAAAGCCGAAAGACGCAACAACAACAACATAGTAGATCCCTTTTTCCATTGTTTTTTTCATGAGTTTGGTTTAAGAAATTAAGAAATTAAAAATCAAGCCCTGTTGTATAACATAGATAATTTTGAATTTTCTATCCTATATTCATGTGTATTTTTCAACTTAACATTGTTATATGATTTGATCTGCTTCCTACTTATAAATAATTATACCAGTGTCATCCTATTTATTGTGCATTGTTAGTTCAAAAATACTATAGGCATTATCAGAAAGTGAACTGTGCAACTGGTAACTCAGCAGAGTAGAATTCAGTCTGCCAATATTTTGTATTATTCATTCAGTCTAACAGTATCTCAGCTCTGTAGTCATTGACCCCCCCCCCCTCTATTTATTTTAAAGTCCTCTTTGGTCTGTGTATTTTTATATAATCAGCTGCAGGTATTGTGGGCCTCTTTTTCTCTAGGCCTCTGCTGTAAGTCATTTTACATTATCCTAGGTTACCCACTAGCCATGGTCCTATTGAATGGCACATGTCTCTGCATGAATATGTGAGGAGGAGGATGGTCATTTGAATTGGTTATATATAATATAATTCACTGGAGCAGTAAGAAAGGAAGAAGAATATGCAGTAATACAGACATCAAATTTTCCTGAAATCTTGCACACAAACTCACGTGAAGGCATTTGTTTGGCCTCATCCAGTGATTTCTTGTACAAAAATGCATTCCTAACTAGCTGCCAAGAGAACAACTGAAGTTATGCAGTTTTCCTTCACAATCTGCTAGCAAAAAAAATCTGTTAGTATCACATAGGCCAATTTAACACCTGTGCCAGCATGCCAGTATTCCATCTTCACTGGCAAGTTGTATCCATTTGTTAACCAAGAAAGGCAAAGAGGCACAAGTTTTTTTTTCTAACCACGCTACATTAAGTGACTTACTAAGACTGCATAGAAGAGAGTAGAGACAGAGGACGTCAAACTTATCACTACAGAAGGAAACACATTAGCAGATTATAGCCTTAACCACCTGTGTTAAATACTTTCTCCCTGCATAAAATACTTCTCTTTTTATATAAGTGAAACATCTGATATTATGTATATAATAGCCAGGATCATATGATATATAATACATATAAACTAGTTTTATTTCTCCTTTTAAATTCTGAACAGCATTAGTTTCACTCTTTCTCCTCTTCATTACATTTGTACTGCATCCTGTTATTCCAAATTCATTCATACAATTATGATATATTATTTCCTTTTTCCTGCTTAGAATAAAGGAAATCCAGAGGCAGAAGTCTAATTTTGAATTAGACATTCCTTTAGGGAACACACATACACAGACACATGTAAACACACATGCACGCGCGCACACACACACACACACACACACACACACACACACACACACACACACACACACATGCATGTGTGTATATACACACACACAAAATTTAGAGGATCAGTAATGCAACAATTAGGATGTTTCTCATATGTGAAATTAAGCTGTTTACCCCAGCAAAAAACCTACATGGGCACAGAGATAAAAAGCAAACTCTGTAAAAACAGATCACAAGTGGAAACTGAATGGGATGGCCAAGCAATTTCAGACTGTAATGCTAACAACTGCACATCAATGCCAGCATGTAACTATATATTTTTTCTAAAATGGTACTTCATTCAGTTTAAATATTTTATATAAACAAACCACATTGTTTTTTCTTCCTCCTTTTCTGCCATTTCTTTCCGTGATTGTTTGTTAATGACATTTTTACCTTTGTTGCCCTTATTGCATCTTTCCTCCCAGTTCTTTCCTCGATTGCCTGTTTAATGACTTTTTACTTTCAGGGCCTTTATTTGCTTTGTGGCAAAAATTCAAAAACTAATTGCATATTAATAGAGAGTAAGACATGATGCATACATGCAATCCAACGTGAAACTCAATGCAATATACATTTGTTAAAGGAACAAGGCAGAACAACAGAATGAATCTCTTTCTGTAAAGTTGTACAGATGTGCTCCAAACCCCTTCCATCTGTACCCCAGAGTCATGGCTTATTCTGATCAAGAACATCTAAAAAAACATTCCTAAAACCTTAATGCCATCCAACATCCTTTCTGTGTATGTCATTCATCAGTGAAAGAGACAGGAGTTACGAGATTCCAACTGTCATCCTAGAAGTGTATAAAAGTGACTAAAACCCCTCCTTCGTACTTCAACATTATGAATCTTTGCTACTCCTCCACCTTGCTGTTAGCTGCATCTTCTATTAACCCCAACTTGCTTTATTAGCTTTCCTCCGGTGTTCTTTCCTTCTACTTCCCTTCTCCACATCTTGTATATCCACTTCACTGTAGTCCCCATTCGGCTGCTTCCATAGTCTAATTACTGTTATTCTTACCCCCCCACACACCTCTCTCTTCTCAACTCCACATCTGTCCTTCTTCCAGTTTTACTCCAAAGAGGCAAAATTCTCATGTATCCTCTCTTACACTCCCATACACCTTACTCCATACCTTCTTCTCCTGTCTCCAGATCTCTTTTATGTCTTCACATCCATATCACATGCTTATTTGATCCAATTCAGCCTTTGTGCATTTCCAACAATTGGCATCCATAATCCAGCCATCTTTCCATACCATCAGTGATGTTCTGTACCATCTATACAAAACTTTCCAATGCACATCATCTTCTGGACCAATAGTATTTAAAGCCTGTGCCATCACCCACCCCTATTGCCACAACATCTCCTCTTCACATTCCTCCTTTCCTTTAATCCATTGGTTCTGGGACAGTTTCACTGCCTTAGCCTCACGTGCTCCCAATTGTTTAAGAATAGTAATTTGTTTTCCTTTCCTAACTCACTTCCAATCCAGCTGTTCCTCCATTTCCTCATTGCTGTCTGTACTCTTTCTGTCTTTTCAATCCTTAGTCCTCAACCTAAGGAATTATATTACTAGCTTATATATCAGCCAATGCCCTTTCATTAGTTTGTAGCAGACCCTAAGCTTGCACAATCCAGGCATTCCTTACCATCTGCATCCCCCCGTGTCATCAACCCTACACTGCCCAGACTGTTCCTGTCTTGTAAGTACCACTTCTAGCACATTAGCAAATTTATCCTCCAACAGACTCTGAGGTTTCCTTCCCCTGTTACAAACTTAAATATATGTTGTCTGACAGACTTCGACCATAGTAACTGCATTACCTTCCACATCTGAATATTTCAGTAATTTAACCTTTCTTGCCCTTTTGTCAACTCATGCAGCCTAACTCACCATCTTTGTAATACCTCATCCTTTAACCCAGATTAATGACAGACAAATATCTCTGAAAATCAGAAATTTTCCCTCACCCCCTCTTCTCATTATTTCCTTCTTTACTCTTCATTTTCCCTAATTCCTAATTTGCTTGTCACATAATTTCTGGATTTCTCATACTGCCATACCTAGTAAATTAATCTCGTCTGTTCCAAAAAGAAAATAAAACATAAGGGAGACCTATACTTCTTATTAGTTCCACTCTGCATTTTCTTTATTTCTTTATTTTATTTATTAATCCTTTGTTGACCAGTCTAGTACCACCAAGTTAGTGGCCTCCTTTCAGAGGAGAAACCAAGGAGTATTTATATTTGTAGGGAAAATTTAGCCAGTGCATTGGGGACTTCTCCTCTTCTTTGGAGCTGCTAGATGGTGCTATAGGGCTCCTACAGCAACAACATGGAGGAGTAGAGAAAACCTATGGAGAGTTTGTAGGTGGAAAGTGAGAACTTGGAGAAAAATTTGTTCAGTATGGAGCTTCAGAGTGTACTCAAGGATTCCTGTGTGGTGGATGTTACAAGTAAGCAGCATTCAACTAGACGGTGCTCTAGGGCTCCTACAGCAACAACATGGAGGAGTAGAGAAAACCTATGGAGAGTTTGTAGGTGGAAAGTGAGAACTTGGAGAAAAATTTTCAGTATGGGGAGCTTAGAGTGTACTCAAGGATTTCCTATGTGTGGATGTTACAAAGTAAGTGCAGCATTCAAGGCGGGTGCTATAGGAACTCCATGGAACATGGAGGAGAAAAGGAAACCTAGTTAGTTTGTGGAGTGTGAGAATGAGAAAAAATTTGGAAAATTCAGTGCTCAGAGTGAGCTTCAGAGGAGTCCTCCTGGATGGTGTGTGGTGGATGTTACCTTCAACTAGACGGTGCTCTAGGGCTCCTACAGCAACAACATGGAGGAGTAGAGAAAACCTATGGAGAGTTTGTAGGTGGAAAGTGAGAACTTGGAGAAAAATTTGTTCAGTATGGAGCTTCAGAGTGTACTCAAGGATTCCTGTGTGGTGGATGTTACAAGTAAGCAGCATTCAACTGTCTCCATGAAGAAGGAAGTAAGCAAGTCTGTTGAAGTGATGCAGATAACAGAACTGGCATCATGAGGGCTTGCAGATGATCTTCTGTTTCATGGGGTGAGATGGCAGATAACTTTTTCAGAAGGGCTGAGGATGGCAATATAGAAAAAGAATGAGATGTTGTGACAGCAGAGGATGCAGCAGTTAAAACATATGCAATAGTAACAGAAATTAAAAGAGGAAAGCTGTGACAAACTGAGAAAGTGCCTGGTTTTATGGTAGCAGATAATGCAGTAACTAAAACATATGCAACAGTGACAGCAGGCAAAAAAGGGAAGTAGCAACAAAATGTAAGTAAAACTGTTTTTAAAAAGAAGAGAAGACCAGTTGTGAGGATAAGAACAAAACATTGCACTGTAATAGATATTATGTATGGAACAATTTGGTAACTGTTCTGGGTTTTAAAGCTCAAGAAAATTCTGTCTCATATATATTGGGACAGAGACTTATTGTGTTTTAACATATTAAAGTAATGGACTGTTGATGAAATTTCTGAGACTGTGCAACAGAAAGAAGGACATTTATCCATGGAACAATTATCTGATTTCTAGTAGAAACTTAAAAAAATATTGCTTTGCAGTATAGAACTGATGAACTGGAAGAAGATGATATTAAAAAAATGCATGCAAGGTCTTTATAAACTGTTATAATATTGTGAAAATCAGAGATAAGCAAAACTTATGGAATGGAGGGTGGAGGTTGAAAGCTGTTTTGAAATGTAAAAAATGCATGGTGATCAGGTGCTATTTTGTGGCTTGTTATAGAGAGACATTAAAGATATGCTGGCTAACCTAAATTATATTTCTTTTTTTGGGACTTTTCTCATTTAATTAATGAATGTGGCAAGGTACAGTGTAACTAGTGTGGGGAGAAAGGACATACAGCAAGAAGGTGTGTGCCTGATTGCAGGTTGCCTGAAAAAAAGAGACACTTTTGCATGAATTGTCAACAGCAATCAGTAAATAATGAAAAAGAAGGGGAAAGTGAAAAAAAAACATACATGAGGAAGGACAACAAGAGTCTGGGAGATGATGAACCAGGTGAAAAAGAAACTGTAATAGAAGAAAAAATATACAGGCAGAAAATGAAGAGAGAGAGAGAGAATGCATGTAGGTAGACAGATCAGAAAAGTAATTTTTACAATTTTTTTTTAAGTCCTAGCAAGTGAAAAATCTGATTCTGAGGATTGAGCATTACCTTTACATAAATTGAGGAAGATGTGCAGCTGGGGACAGAATTAAAATAAGAAAATAAATAAATAAATAAAAATATTTCCCCTAGACTTAAAAAGAAGAAAAAGCACAATTTTTAGAGCACTTCCAGTGACTGCCACATCTTTTGGAACAGGCTACCAATTCTTGTGAAAATTTTGACACCTTCTTCTTTTGCCCAAGTTTTTCATTCTTTGGTGACTATCGATCAATGTGATCACTTTATAGCCTTGCTCTTAGCATTTTCTGAACGGCCATTTAGCTCAGAATAAAAGCTAAAAAAAAGAGAAATTATATTTTTAAACAACTCTTAAACATTAACATATCAGTACAATATTTAAAGTAAAAACAAGTACTAATAACCAGCTGCAAAAACATGACTACAACAGTACTGTATTAAAACCTTAGTTAATTACCTTCTGGATAATGACTGCTATAGCACTGTATATGACAAATAGTTTTTTCACAATGTAAGTCCATTTAAATTAAATAATACATTTTAATATTACAAGTCCTTTCTGATGTTTTTTTTTTTCATTTGGAAAATCCCCTTAAAATGTTGAAATTTTCAACACAGGAATAACAAAGGGACTGAAACGAACAGACCACATCACTTACTTTGGATTTTTTTATGTACTTCATTAGTCTGTGTTTGGAATCTGCTTTTATTCAACTTTATGACACAATAAAATGATATCATTTTAATACAATGACTAGAAATTAAACTTCATAAATCATTATGAAATACCAGCTCATTAAAACTGAGCTGGTGCCTTAATGACCATAAAACATTGTTTCTAATTATGAGAAAATATAAATATTGGTATGTAAGCTCAGAAATGCAGCTCTGTCCACAGAACAACTATTTTTTTACCAGTAAGAGAGAGGACTTAAGTTTTATCCTTAAAAAACACCTAAATCAGATCAAAGCAAAAAATTGTTATTACTAAATAAGAAACTAGCTAACAGCCATTAAACACCAATGAGTTAAGCATTGATGTCAAGGGGTAATTATGCAGAGATGTAATTTCTGTTGTAAAGTATCTCCATATTGTATGTTTATATGACATTTTTCATTATTCAGAATATTGTTGCTACAGAACAATTATATTGTTCCTCTACAGATTAGTTTAGCCAAATGCTAGTCATGTTTGTATAATATGGTTTATTTCTGTTCTGTACCATATTAATGAAAACAGTTGTGCTTGTTTGTAATCTTCAGTTTTAGCCTGCTGTAATTACAGATTATGAAAATATATCTTTAAGGAAAACTAATTTTGCTTTTACAGCAATATTCTAATTAGTTATTCATGTATCATCAAATTAGACATGAAGAAATTGATTATGTTTTGAATTTCTACAGCTGCTTATTTTGCTGTGTAGTAGCAAATTTAATTAAACTCTTTCTAAGATCTACAATATTTCTGTTATAGGATTTTGTTGTGCTACACACACAAACAGACAGACACACAAATACACATATGGAGAAAAAAAATCTTACATGAAGATGTATTGTTAAAGAAAAATATTTTGTACTCCTGTGACTTTTATTTATACAGAATACTGCATTTTGAAAAATGAGTCTTACTTATATAATCTTAATGTCGATGTCACTAGGATGTGTAAAATTGTCAATCTTGTCATTAAATAAACTCAAATGCGCTGTGAAGCTTAAAAAAATGCTCATTGTTGACTTTAAACAGTCCTTTTTACTGTCACCTATGAAAGTCATCATTATATTTGCTGAGCAGGATCAGAGATGACAGTTTACTGTGATTGTAGGTGTCATAAAAGCTAACGCATGTGGAGATGGAAATGCAATAACAAGAGCTGCAGAGAGTAGCTTTACATATGATAAAAATGCATCCAATCAGATAATAGCCTTTTTTATATTTGTAAGTCTTTTTAGATAATACAGTTACAGGTACTACAGTGTGCTTACTATATTGGCATATTGGCAGCATTGCTGATTGAAATCTAAAGGCCAATAAAGTTTGATGGCTGAAAAAAATGTTTAGTCAACATTTTCTTATATTTTACTTCCTGCTAGGCAAGTTGCAGACTTTAAAAAAATTATCTTTCTTCTGGTTAGCATATATACACCTATCCTCTTAATACACATGGTTATGATTAGGTTATGTGAGAAATGAATAAGTCTTGGTGTATGATTATTTTTATACATGGACTGGTCATTTTATTTTCAATTGTCTATGATTATGTGTAATATTTACATGTGACTAAGACAACTGTTCTAACAGCACTAGGTACTGCTTAGTAAGCTAGTTTAAAATGCTATAAATTATTTATGCTGCTATAATTGTATATATCTTAATGTAGGTATATCTATGCACTTTTTGAATTCATGTAGAGCTGTGTGGGGTACTTAGCTTTTTAAACAAGTTGTTTTTACTATGTGGTTTTTAGAAAATAGTGTATTTTCTATTTAAGTTTTTTTAATTGATTTCTTAATTAAGCATTGCAAGTTACTTGTTTAAATCAATGTAGTTGATGACGTCAGTATAAGTATAAAATGACACTTCCACTACATTTATTTTGTCTGATGAAGTCTGCTGTTTGAGCAGACGAAAAGCGCTTCACTTAAATAAATTTTCGTATCCTGTGGCATATTTGTTATTTCTGTGGCGAAAGTTGTACCGCTATTTGGTTCCTGCTTTCAGTTTTCTAAGAATAGCATAGTTGTTAGACCCTCTAAAGCTGAAAACACCAATATCTTAGAATCCAATGATTTCAAGTGTACAGATCTTATTAAACTCTGCAATGAAGTTTGAAGATTCACTTATTACAGCAAAACCCCAGACATCATCTCATTAGGAAGTTACACAAAAGAGTTCTATGCCCACTTAGCTAAATACATATAATTGACAATTCTTGCCAGATCTAAATATATGGCAAGTCTAAATATAAAGGCAAGTTTAAAAGGCTTACCAACATAAATAAACTCTACAAAAAACGGAAAACCCTCTTTAAAGTATGCAGCAAATATAAGGACCCACAAATCAAGGATAACATTAAAAAATGATTAAAAACTTAAAAAATATTGTTAGGAATATTAAGGCAACCATGAATTGAGGTAAACTTCTGTAGCTAAGGACAATTTGAAATCTCACTTTAGTTAGATTAAAAAAAATTGAGAAAAACTCCCAACATATTCAAGACAGCAATCATACTCTGACCCAGTACACATTGCCAACATACTACCTAACAAATTCAATTTGAACTTTACCCTGGAAATGATTGTTCAAAACACACTTATCCTTGAAGCCCTCAGACCCCATCGTCATTAAGCATCATGTACAAAAGGTGCTCTCAAAGACCAAAATGACTTTCTCCATGGGACTTGGTAATATACCAGGAAGTTTAACACATGGCAGTGATGACACCACTCTACAAGAGTGGCCCCACCACTGTCCCCAAGAATTACAGTCCCATCAGCCTGACAAGTCTCATATTTAAAGCCACAGAGCATAGCATAATTGACCTGACTAATTATGATACTAAAAATCTAATTCAGCTGCACCTGCAGCAGTTTGACTTTCTTAAGAGTAGATCCTGTATAACAAATTTCTTTGAAGGACTAATGAAAGCTGTTGACACTGGCCATACTATACACATGGCATACCTTGAACTGGCCAAGGCCTTTAACACTATATCCCATACCAGCATAGTTAGTATATTAAACCAATTACAAATTATTCCCTTTGCAATAATATGGATAGCAAATTAGCTAAGGACAGAACACACATGTTAAGGATGGCATGTATAAAAGTAACCAGTGGTATTCCACAGGGCTTAGTTCTGAGACTCCATTTGTTTGGTATTTACTTTTGACCTCCAGACTACAAACTAATACCAAATTTGTAGACAATTGCAAACTGGGTGTCATGGTCAATTCATCATCTGATTCCCAAGTACTACAATAAGAACTTGCATTTGTAAGCATGTGGTGTGCTAAAATGGGCTTAAGTTAAATGCAAGAAAATGTAATATAGTCACATTTGGTAAACTATTCCTCCCCCAGCATATGACATAGATAAAGCCCCAGTCCAAAATGAGAATGTTTTTAGACATCTTGGTACTTGGGTTGATAATTTCCTCTTCTTTGGTGACCAGGTAATAGCAGGAGCCAGAAAGTCCTTCCACAAAGTTTAGCTGATCACCAGGGGGATTTCTTCCAGATCCAAAGAGGTTATTGTCTATTTTTATTCAGGATTGATTAGGACAAATATTGAATATAGTGCCCCCTTTAGGATGTATCTCACTAGACATATTAAACAACTACAAACATTCCAGAGGATCATAATTATGAAGACAATTGGCTTAAAACCCTGAGCTACCAAATAAGACTGGAAGTGCTGCCCTTTTACTCAGTGTATTATAGATTCCTGAGGGGAGTTCTCTGGCTTGTCTTTTAGACTACTTAGAGAACAAGTTGTCCACAAATTGAATAGACCTACAAACTATTTCAAGCAAGGAATCTCAATTTTTTACCAACAGATACATAAAACAATGGAGAGATTGGTTCACTACATACTGTCTTCACAAACACTGTAAAATATTCCCATTGCAATTGTATAGTGCATTACCTTCCTTCAAAGAAGAAATGGAAAATTCCAAGAGTATCCATAAATTCACACCTGCCTTAACTGGCCTGACCATCTATGAGAGAGGAGGTTCAGTTTAAAATTGGTCCGGAAAGGTATAAATAGTTGCAGGACTCAATTATTTTGTATTTCCTATGATCCTATGATTACTTTTCTCTAGTAAACTTGTTTTTTTTTTATTTTTTGCAGGAGATAAGTCCACGTGTACCCCTGATGTGTGGGGTAAACCCTATATATCCCCTGAACTTATATATCCAAGCTCCAAATTGGCCATGCCTAGAAGAAAAGTGAATATTTCAAGAAATTGCACTCTTGGGTGGGCTTGACCAAGATGGTGAGCAGTTAACACCACTATTATTTTAGCTCTGCTTCATTTTAACATCTCTGACAGGATTTTAACTAAAAAAACTCATACAGAACATTTCAAAACTTGATGGATGTATAGTTAGACATCTGCTGAAAGATTTTCTATAAAAAATAACAAGTTTGAAGCTCTTTTAATTGCTTTTTCCTGTCAAGAAAACTAGAAAGAACTAATTGTCTCAGAATGAGCCACTCTAAGCCCAGTGTACAGGACAGTACTTTGAAGAAAGATATACAGGCTATACTAAGTAACATCAGTGCGTTATCTGTAAAGACGTATAAACTAGAAAGCAAAATGGGCAACTTTAAAGTGGAATGTAAAAAACAAGTTGAAGTGCTGAGTGACTCTCTTAAACAACAATCATCACAAATCTCAAGTATAGAAAAGGCAATACTTGATTTTGATGGAAGATTACTTGGAAAATGAGAATAGCATTGAATTTCTTGAGAAATAAAACAGCTTATTCCAGGAAAAAAATTGAAGGCTTAGTGAATGATCTAGAAGGAATAACTTCAGGATTTACAATACTCCAAATAAAAAAGCACCGGACCAACAGACTGATAGATAAAATTATAGCTTTTTTAGTAAAACAAAGCACTTCCAGGTAAAACCTGTGATGATCATAATGCATGTCAACATATTAAAAGTAATAAAGGGCAAGTATTTAATTTTATGGTGCTGCAGATTGTGAAATTGAACACTGGCGGGGGTGGCATTGTAACTTTGACTGAATATAATAAAACCAAATGGATTATTGAGCTAAGGGTTGACAAGGCTCCTAGCTTGAATGGTGTTGTACCTCTCAAACCCACCCTGAAGAGGTGGAGAGTTCATTATTGAGATTCTATTGGTTGTTGCTGTTTTTTAAATACTGATCTTGATGCTTGTTAATTGTCTGATGAATGGTTTTACTGAAAGTACTTTGTTTCTGTTGTTTTATTAAACAAGCTATCATTTTATCTATCAGCCTGGTGGTCCAGTGCTTTTGTATTTGATTTCTGTGGTTTGGTAAACTGGACCTTTGGTAAAGAAAACTTCATGTGCTGTTATCTGATTTACAAGACTCCAGAAAAAGAAGAGGGAGACAGTATGATTCAATTACTTAATATCTGGCTGCCTAAAACTTTGAAACTGCCTGAAGCTTTTTCTTTGGCATCGAAAGGGCACATTGATCACTTTTTAACTCAACCTTAAAAAAAAAAATTTTCACCAAAGTCAGTGATTGTAAGATTTTTCTCAAGTCAATTTAAGTATTTAGTTTTAAAGCCTCTATGGACTAATTATCCAGTTAAAATTAAAAGGACATACTATAAGATTTGACAATGACTATTCAAAATTAGTGACATCAAAGAGAAAAGCATGTGTACTATTTGTTAAATACTTAAAAAGATATATTATAGCACAGATCTTGTTTCCAGCAAAAATAAGGATTCACCTTCCAGAAGGAAAGAAGATTTTTAACAAATTTGAAGATGCAATGGACTTTATAAAGAAAAATAAAATCCTAGAAAATGCAGAAGAAATGGACTGGAATCTATCAACTTCATTGAAGAGAAATGCAACAGGAAATTGTTGGTTAGTAAAAGACAAAAACAGTAAAAACCTGAAGAACAAATGAAAATCAATGTATTTCATGCTTATAAATTATTATTAATTTAAAGAAGTGTTTCAATACTTATGAACAGGTGCTGAATATAACTTTTTACAAGGTAAATCATTTATTTTTTTCTTTTCCTGCTTCAAATGATTAGTAGTTCCCTTTTTAAAATGTAGAGTTTGATTATTTTAGCCACTTATTTTTATTTAGAGTTTAAAAGGTTAAACTATTATTTTATTAAAAGTTAATCATTATTCTGATGAAACTTGTGTTTCTGATATCTTGGCATAGTTGAGTAATGTACTATTAAATATAATACAAGATGCAACAAATGACACTAAACAGGCATGTTAAGTTGCATTCTGGGTTCTTAAAATGGTCCAGTAGTGTGCTACTGATAGTATACTTGACATGTAATAGCACCTAGGGTAAACATGCAATGTTATAAACAAAGTATAAAAAAAATCTAGCTTATTACGTATATAAAAGTTACTATTGGAATGATAATACATAATTAGAGTGGCATTCACACTTTTGCAAGTTAAACCTGGATCACACATAACTGTCATTCTTTTAATGCAAGTTTATATGCTATGTCTCCTTTAAAAATGACAGTCTGTTTTATATTAAACATCTGATTCAATAGGCAAGCTCAACATATCATTCTTCAATAACACTTCTAATCCACCTTCATCCCACATCCTCAACTCTAGTCCCACTAAAATCAACACTACTCATCTCTCCCCCTTACCTTACAACCTGTCTCTCTACACACCATAAAACACTTCTACTAAAACTAAAAACCATGCTTTCATGCCCCAGACAACCTTCCATCTAACTTTCTCAAGCTTGCTGCTGATGGCATAGCCCTTCCCATCAACATACTTATCAACCATTCAATCCAAGAATTCTATGTACCCCTCCTCTGGAAGAAATCATTCATCATTCCCCTCTACAAAGGAGGCAACAACACTGCAATCTCCAACTTCCATCTATAGCCATCCTGTCCCCTATCTCAAAAATCCTTGAAAAATGCATGCACTTGCAACTCCTTGCCTACCTCCTAGACAATCAACTTCTTTCTCCACCTGGACATAGTACTACCACTGCCCTTCTCTTCTTCCTTAACATTATCAACCATGCCTGAGACTCTGGCAACATTGTATCTACCTTTCTCCTAGACCTATCAAAAGGCTTTGATACTGTTTCCCAAAACCTTCTCTTGTTAAAACTCTCTCTTCTCAATCTGCCCCCTCCTCTATTAACTGGGTTTTCCAGTTACCTTTCTAATAGACAACAAGCCATCAAGTGGAACAATAGTATCTCTTCCTTCCTTCACACTCCAGCAGGAGTTCCACAAGGCTGTATACTGGGTTCCTAACCTTTTAACATATTCATTAATAATTTTCATCAGTACATTCCTAATACCAAACTTGTCCAGTGCACAGACTATTCAACCATAATTTGCTATGCTCAATCTGTCCCCAAACTCATTCAACTAACACAAGATGCCTTCTCTTGTACTGAGTCTTGGATGCTGAATAATCACCTTGCCCTCAATGTATCTAAAACCAAAATCATGATCTTTATCCCATCTAAAAATGCCTCTACTGATAAAAATTCCTTCTCCATAGTAAGTCAGAATAAGATTCCCATTGAAATACTCTCCTATACAACAATTCTAGGTGTTATCATTGATGAACATTTAAAGTTTGACATTCATATACAAACTAGTATTAACAAAACACACCAAATGCTTGGAATGCTGTATCATCACAGCCACTATCTTGCTCCCTCATCCAAACATATACTCCCTATTTCCTACCTTATCCCCTCTCTCTTATATGGAGCCCCTCTCCTCACCAGCCTTCAATCCTCCCTAAAGTCAAAACTGTCATCTTGCTACAATAAAATCTCTAAGTTTGCTACTGGAACCAAATCTTCATCTCACCACTGTGATGCACTCCAGTTCTTGAACTGGCTGGAACTCCCCCACTATCTCTCTTACATTCAACTGTTAACTGCTTATGAATTCATTTTCAAACCTTCTCCTACATACTCACCTTGCATCATCCTGACAGACTACTCAGGCCCAGTAGCCAGAGCCTCCTTGAAGTATACAAACCCTTTGCACACATGGGCAATTTCTCCTGTCTTTCTCCCTTGCTCTCATATGGAATTCACTCCCCCCCCACATTCGAATCACCTAAAACCACTCTGCCTTCAAGACCATGCTCCATTCCCATCTCTTTTCTCACTGGGAATGCTCATGCTCTCACCCCACCTGACACTCCCCATATCATATCTGCTTCCCCTTCCTTTTTTTTCTCCTTTCTCAAAACTCACCCTAGTGACTCCCTTCATTTCATTTCCACTCCCTCTCCCTTTTTTCCTTTCTCATAACTCACCCAAGTGACTCCACTCATTTCATTTCCACTCCCTCTCCCTTTTTCTTTTCTCATAACTCACCCTAGTGACACCCTTCATTCCATTTCCACTCCCTCTCCCTTTTTTCCTTTCTCATAACTCACCCTAGAGACTCCCCTCATTTCATTTCCACTTCCTCTCCCTTTTTTCCTTTCTCATAACTCACCCTACTGACTCCACTCATTTCATTTCCACTCCCTCTCCCTTTTTTCCTTTCTCATAACTCACCCCAGTGACTCCCCTCATTTAATTTCCACTCCCTCTCCCTTTTTTCCTTTCTCATAACTCACCCTAGAGACTCCCCTCATTTCATTTCCACTTCCTCTCCCTTTTTTCCTTTCTCATAACTCACCCTAGTGACTCCACTCATTTCATTTCCACTCCCTCTGCCTTTTTTCCTTTCTCATAACTCACCCTAATGACTCCCCTCATTTCATTTCCACTTCCTCTCCCTTTTTACCTTTCTCATAACTCACCCTAGTGACTACCCTCATTCCATTTCCACTCCCTCTCCCTTTTTTCCTTTCTCATAACTCACTCTAGTGACTCCCCCTCATTTCATTTCCACTCCCTCTCCCTTTTATCCTTTCTCATAACTCACCCTAGTGACTCCCTTCATTCCATTTCCACTCCCTCTCCCTTTTCTCCTTTCTCATAACTCAACCCATTCACCTTTCACTGTTCTACTCTCCTCCTCTAATTCTTCCTACCTCTCACCTCATGAAACTTTAAATAAATAAATGCCTACACTCCAAATTATACTTATGTACTCCAAAATACTTGTTTTAATTTCATTCAGTGCTTTGTTACAACACCTTGCTCAAATGTTATTATTCTGTCTTCTATATTACTGTGCTTTGGTAGTTTTTGAACATTGTATTGTACTTGATAACTTTGTTGATATTAGCTTTGTAATAATTGTATATGCAGCTTTTCTCCCTGGGCATCAATTGAAAACAGGCTCATTTTGGCACAATTGACTTTCCTGGGTAACAAACTGCAAATAAATAAATAAATACAAATCTCATTCAAATAGTGATTACTGAATCATTACATGTTATTTATTTAAATACAGTAGCTTTTTAGTGGTTAACATACTTTGAATTTTTTTTTTAGTGGTTTGGAAGGGTTTGAGAGATTGATGTATAATGTAGAGGAGGCTTGGATTCACTCGTGAATGTTTTTGTGTGAATTGTAGCTGATAAACTCTTTATTTGCAAGCCTTGTCATGAGGATCAGCTTGAAGCAGCTTAATTAGAGTCATGAGCACTTTTGTGATGCTGTGTGAGTTCTGAAAATTCTAAGAACTGTCCAGATTATTTCTTCCTGTCTAAAGGGAAATAATCATAATATTTTGAATGATATGCTAAGATGTCAAGTCAGATAATAAGCAAAACACCATGAATTGCATTCTAAATCACTGTCAGTTATTAAGTAGTTTTGAATGCTTGCTGTATACCAAAAGACTATTATATATACTAGCCTATAGAATGACACTTCGGATAAAAAATTTAGGATTATGTTTTGGTTATTGTCTCATTTTAATGATAACAAAACTTAATATCTCAAAACAATTTATTATGGAAAGTTTGAATCTTGAAAGGGAAGCTTTTTCAGATGTTTGTTCAGATTCTATTAGACGTAACATTTAAGGAAAATATAGGACTGATTCTAACAACAGTACTAGATTAAAGAGTATCAAATATATAAGGGTAAATATAAATGCTTTATCATATGATACTCTACACTAGAATTATAGCTAAAATATAAAACCTAGGATTATAGTAATAGTACAAGATATAGTATACAAAGAGAAATAGAAAGAGATCAGAATAAGTAAATATTTATATAGTTAAAGAATATAAATACAACTGCAATGGTGAGAGGTTGGCATAGTAGTTAAGGTATTCACCTTATACGCATAAAGTACAGGGTTTGATTCTCACATAGGATAATTGGCTGGGCTTGGAATGGCACACCAGGATGGTTAGCCTGGTACTAATTTATGAACTTGTGATCCTATGACACCTTCACACATAGTAAATAAAATAAAAAATATATAAATTCATCTGACCTTTAAATTAATAAATATGAAAATAACAACTGATCTCCTATCTATAGTAGACCACTGAGATAATGTGAGGTACATGAAAAGATGATTGTAGAGATATTCTGTTTTGTCAACATACAATAATATTTCTGAGATAATGAGCCTCTTTAACTTTTCTTATTCATAATAACTCACTGATAGCCCTTTTTAAGATGATGCATATTAAAATATGACAGATTAATATAAATCAAAAGCTTGAGCTAAGCATTGTTAGTCTAATGGAGAATTTGAGAGGGAGTTTGTTCATCATTTTCGACAGACTAGGAATAAGTTATTTCATGGTAGAATGTTTGAGGGTTATATCATTAGGTAATTTTTTATTTGTTTCAAAAGTTTTGTCCATAGTTGAAAATTTATAGTATACAGTATATAATATGTTTGTACATAAACATGATTTCATTATACCTGTGTTTTTTCTCTTATATAAATGTCTGATTTTAAATGCATATATATTAATATTAATGGATTTAGTAATCCAGTAAAGAGGGGGAGTCTGTTCAAATACTTGTAATTACATAAAGCTCAAATAGTATTTGTACAAGAAATACATTTACTTAATAAAGATGTAAATAAACTTTCATTAAAGAATTATTTTGTTTAAGCAGGTTCTGGCTTTCAAGCTAAAAATATGAGCACACTCATTTTATGGAAGAACTCACCAATATGCCTAAAGTAAAATAAACCTATGTTGATAAAAATGGCATGTTAAACATTATTATAATTGAGTGGAACAGAACATTATATACATTGATGAATTCTTATTAGATTCCAAGGGTTAGAGCTAAAAATGCAAAAATCACTTAGACACTATAGCTATTACATGAAAGGTGAATTCATAATGGCTGGGTATTTTAATTGTATTTTATGAGATAAATATTCCACTGCATATAGAAAGCTGATAATCACATCTACAGCCAAACACTTAATGAATTTTGTAAATCTAATGAACTTGAAGGATATATATGAGCTAAGGAAAACAAGTTCACTTCAGTTTACCTATTATTCATATAGATATGGAACACAAATATTAATAAACTTTTGTCTCAAATAATCTGTTATAACATATCAGAGAAGTTTCAATAGGTTCATGTCCATTATTGGACCATAATACTATAATCTTTAATATTATTTTAAAAACTGATAATTTAATACATCATAGTAGATTACCAGTGTACATTATTAAAATAAAAGGATTCAAGAATTGGTATGTAAAAGAGATCAAAAATTTTCTAGAAAGAAACATGAATGGTGAAGCATCTGACATTGTCCTGTTGGATTCATTAAAGGCTTACTTAAAAGGAAATGTAATAAGCTGGTGTGGTACTAAAAGAGAATGGGACAAAAACTGAATACACTACAGGCCAAAAGAGACACACTAAAGTTAAGTCTAAAACCAAATGACATTATCAGTCAGTCTGAACTTAAAATTGTTGGGCTTGCATAAATTTGCTCTTAGAGGAAAGAAAATTAATAAACTAAATTATTTCAAAGAAATTATAACACATATAAATAATAAAAAAGAAAGAAGAACAAATATTAAAGGTATTCTTGAGAACTTTAAAATATTTTATGAAAATATAAATAATAATACAAATAACCTATAAAATGATGATGATATAGTTGAAACATTTCTAAGGGAAATTATGAATAATAAAATAAGTGAAAAAATAAAAAAATGATAGACTATCCACTTTAACACAAATAAAAAATCAAATAAAAAAGTTAAAAAATGATAAGGGACCAGGCTTAGGTGTTCTTATACCAGAACTATATAACATACTATCAGATGATGCAGTTAAAATATTAGATAAGATCTACAGACAAATAAAAAGAACTGTTGAAGTCCCCCATCACGGAAATATTCCTGTATATCACCTATTTAAAACAAGAGAAGAAGCCTACAAAGTGTTCATAATACAGACCCATTTCACTTTTAAATGTAGACTATAAGATGTTTATGTCCATTTTAACTAAAAAAAATAATCTGCGTATACCTAAACTAATTAACAATAATCAAACTGGGTTTATTTTAAATAGACAAGTACAGGATAATGTAATAAGAGCACGTACATTAATAGACTATGCAAATAAAATAAAAAAGAACTTTCTATCATTAGTCTCTATTTAGATAAGAATTTTTACTCAGTTAATTGGTCGTAGCTGTTTAAAACACGTAAAGTGTATAATTTCTCACCTGACATAATTGCATTTCTAAGTTATACAATAACTCTTGTGCTTATGGTAGAATATTTTTTTCTAATTCCTTTAAGTTACAAAAAAGGCACAAAATAAAGCTGTCCATTATCACCTTTAGTTTTTGCACAACTGTAGCACCCTTTGCTAATAGTATTATATCCAATAAGAACAGCAATAGTATCAAAATAAAAGAAGATTTTGAACTAAAGATTCATTTCTCTGCTGATGATATTTTACTAACAATAGGAAATATAGAAAATTTATTAGAACATATAATTAGTTCTATGAGTCAGTTTGAAGGAATCTCAGCTTAAGATTTAATCATAATAAAACAAGTACATTATTAATTAATAAAAAAATAAATAAAAAAAATAAAAAATATAAAAATATAAAAATTTTAAAAAAATCATTAAAAAAATTCTAACTTCAGTTAAAATAGCAATCAAATGAAATACCTTGGTATAACCATTATGTCTAATAGTAAAGAAATTATCCAAACTTTCAACAGATTGTTGATAACATTTAAAGTTTAGTCACAAATTGGAAGAAATTCTTCTTTACCATGGAAGAACAATTAACACTTATTAAGATAGCAATTCTCCCTAAAATATTGTTTATCTTACAATATTTAGTAATATCTCCACAAAAAAAAATTGCTGAAGAAGATAAGTAATATTCTACTTAGCGACTGACTTAAGAGTATTAAAATGCCTGCTCGAAATAATTGTGACTCTACTCTCTTTAGCGACTGGCAAAAATTAAATCTCAACACTTGTGTGGGCTATATGAAACTACTTGTTGCATCAGCAGAGAGGGAAATAAAACAAACACTAGATAATATCAAGTCTAAATATACTCAATTACATGAGTGATATGGTGCGGAATTATTGAGTAAACATTTGAAGGAAACAATTGAAAATTCATCTGTTTATTCCAGGAAGTTGTTACAAAATCAAACTTAAGAAGCTGAAAAGAGATTGCGGGGATTTCTTACAAGGCAACATCTTCACGTGGCCCTAGTATTCTCATGGTGAAATGGAGAATACTTTGTATACAGGAAGCCCCCAATAATACAGAGACTGTTAAGACCAACTTCTCCAATCCAGGGGCAAATATGATGCAGGAACTGACTATCAATAAATCCCAGATAAGCAAAACTACTGACGTCACTTCGGTTATGCTGACACCAACTGAACAGTTGGGTGTGAGAAGGAAAACATTTACTATGACTGCAGAAGTGCATCGTGAATCAAATGGAACTGTTCCTGGGATTAGTGAAGACAGAAATCGGCTATTTCCTCCTCTTCGTCTTATTTTTTACAAACCCTAGGCCCACCTTCATTGAATTTCCCACTGCCGACCAGAGAGAGATTGGTGAGCAGGGGAGGCAGAGGCCAGCACAGTGGGACTCAGAGATGATGGAGCAACACCAGAATGAAAAGAAAACACGAGGAAGGGTCGGTGAGTCCCTATACAATAAAGAAAGCCTTTATGAACAAACAGACCTAGTAGTTAATTTGTCTACATGTATTTTATCACAGGAAGAGCTTAATGTTTTGAAAAAAAGGCCTTTCATTTATTCCTACAGCTGGCACTAATATTAGCGAAATAGTGTTTGATATTAAACTGTTCATATGTGATCTTATGTTAAAGACTATGTTTGAAGGAAACAAGGATGATGTTAATTTTATGTTCAGAAAACCTAGTTTATATGTACCTAAACAAAATTCTTTGGTGAATGCATTTGAACAACTTTGTATTGATGATGCATATAAGCTGTATTATTCACAAAATGATAGATGATAGAAAAATAAGCAGAATAATTTGAGCAAACATGAATATGAAGCTATGACTAAATTGCAGAATAATTCCAACATTATGATAAGACCAGCCGACAAAGGGGGTCAGGTTGTTGTAATGGACAGACTAGCTTATGACAGTGCTATGCTTGATATGTTAAAAGATAAAAGTTTTTATTGGGTTATTACAACCACACAAGTGAAGATTATGATAGAGAAGGTGCAAAATAACTTGAGTGAACTTGTACAAAATAGCATAATTAATGAGAACTTATATAAGTATTGTTTAATCCCTATAATACAGGGGTCACCCAAAGCACATAAAAGTTTGGAAAATCCCCCCATGAGGCCAATTGTGGCCAGACGAAATTGGTGCACTGAACCAGTATCGATATATCTAGAGAAGCATCTTCGTCCACTGATTAGTGAGTCTAAACATATATTGAAGGACACAGAACATTTTGTCAGGTACCTATATGATTTTTTAAAAAAGGTAAAGGTACCAGGAAATTGAATTTTGGTTACACTAGATGTAGTGTCACTGTTCACAGTAATACCGAATGAAGCAGGTATTCGTAGGGTCAGTAGAATGATGGAGAAAAGCACGAATTTTACACTATTGAAGTTACAACAAATGCAGGTATTGTTAAAGCTAGTCCTGGAGAACAATATATTTATGTTCAGGAACAACATTTATTGGCAGTGCAACGGCGTTGCGATGGGAACATCGGGTGCCAACAGTTATGCCAATGTTGTTTAGGCCGAATAGGAGGCTGAAAAATTACTTAAAGGTCCTCTTCAGAATAACATCCTATTTTTTCGGAGGTTCGTGGATGACCTCTTTATTTTTTGGGATGGGTCAGTAGATACATTATTGGCTTTTGTTGAATTTATAAACCAAACTACACAGTTTCTTAAATTCACATTAACCTGGTCGGCCAGTGAAGTGAATTTTTTGGATGTTAGCATTTTTAAAGGAGAAAATAATGAATTAAGTATCAAGTTATACAGGAAAGAATGTCATGTTAATAATTTATTGAGTAGTGAAAGCATGCATCCTAAATTTATATTTAGAAACGTGATACAAAATCAGTTTTTCAGAGCATCTAGATTGAATGTTAATGAAAATGATTTTTCACAACAGGCAGCTAAGACAGCAGCTGAACTTACGGAAAGGGGTTATGATCATTAAATGATACAGAAAAACAGGGTGCAAATAATGAGGCTGAGACAAACGAGAGCTAAGCCTTATTTTTCAGATGTAGGTGAGAATCCTACACCTGCCATAAGAAACAGACACTCCTCTAATAAACTCAATGTATGCCTTAGTTATTCTAGGAATATAAGACAATACATGGAAATTATTAATAAGCATTGGAGCTTGTTGACTACTGATAGACAAATGAGTAGGTACATATATTTGAAACCACAATTCTCTTTCAAGAACAAAAAAGATTAAAGAGAAGGCTCTGTAATTCAAGAAATTTTGTAACATCTACAGACAATGTAGGGACTAAAGCTTGTGGGAAATGCCAGGTATGCATCTACATGGCAAAAGATTGTCTGCTTTTTAGACATCCGGATACAGGGGAATTGTTTAACATCAGGGTTAGGGCAACATGTGATAGCTCACATGTCATGTACCTTGCTGTATGCCAAGTATGTAATAAATTCTCTGTTGGCAAAATGGATAGACAGCTTAAGGACAGGGTGAGAGAGCATTTGTATCACATTAAGAAAAAAAGTACATTCAATGCACTAGCAAAACACGTTAACGAAACTACAGAACAACACTTATTTAAATTTGTAGTTTTGGGGAGATGTTAAGAGAACCCAAGAGGAGGCAACATTAGATGTAGAACTGAAGAACTAGAGGCAGAATGGATTGTGAGATTAAGAGCAGATAAGGGGCAGAGTCTTAATGACCATGTACCCTTAAGACCTATACTCAGAAAAAGGCCATTACGTAGATGAAAGGGATGCATGTTATGCTGCCATGCTGTATATATGTTTTTAATGTAGCTTTTACCTTTAAGTGTTTGAGTTGTTAATCATGTGACTGGATTCAGATAGTATAAGAATGGTGTTACTTAGATTTTATTCATACACCTGAAGAAGCATGATTGTGAAAGCGCTTGTGTTCGTTTTTTATTAAACTGTTGGAAAACCTGGAGCTTTGCCTTTGTTTGTTTTCTGCAATAATATTATACTTCGTTTTTTTTTTTTGGCACCTTAATAAACCAAGAGTTTCCTTTAATTGACACAGAAAGGTTGGAATAGAAACCAAGAGTTTCCTTTGATTTGCACAGAAAAGGTTGGGATAATTGTGGAATAGGATTCCCTGATATTCAATTGTATGCTACTTCAACATTTGTAAAAGTTTTAGCATTGTGAATAAATTCATCTTATGATTCAAAATGGAAACAAATACATCAAACGATGTTGTTAGTAAATAATAAATACATTGCAACCAGTCATAAACAAATATTCCCTAATAGTTTTATCTGGTTATTAAAAGTTTTTGCATAAATGGAATTACAACTTCTTCTCAAATCCCCTATTTAAATAACATCATTTTCTCTCTCTAAAAGTTCACATATTCTAACCATTGTATTAAAGACTTAATCACCCGGATGCACTATTCTTCTGTGCAGGACTAGCATAGTCCTGCATGGAAGTGGCTGTTTAGGAACAGCACAGCAACGCCCCAGGCATATTAATGAAGGTGCACTGCCTGAGCTAATTTTTTTTATCAAATAGATAAAATTAACCATAGGTGTGTGGGTTTGCCCATTGCTTAGCTATGTTTATTGCAGCTTAAATGGCAAAAGAGGATAAAAATCAATATATATACAAATGAATCAGTACTGCAATAGTGTAGTGGGCAGAGCATTCACCTTACGAGCAGTCATTCCCGGTTCGAGTCTCACTCAAATACATTCCATTTTCCATGTCAAATTACTTTATGAACAATTGTTTTGTTGCATAACCTACTAAATAACATATATTTGTGAACTGGAGTACTGCATTAAATGCAGATGTGAGGTGTCATTGCCATATTGTTGTAAAATCCAAAAATAATTACAAGTGCCCCATACAGTATATGTACACATGAAACAGGGATACAAATTGAAGGTACAATGTATAATGAATGATAAATCCGTAGAGTGTCCAAATTAACCACCTTCCCAAAAATCATTTTGCATTACTGTCTAAATTAGTGCGGGGGTAAGCGGGAGTAAGCACTATTAAGCAAGAGTAAGCATATTTAAGCAGTATTAAGTGGGTTTAAGCCCATTTGTGCAGGGGTAAGCAATGCGCAGACAGGTTAAAAAATATTGAAGCTAACTCTCTGTAAGCATATTTAACCAGAGGTTAGCATTGCTTACCACCATGCAAACCCACTTACAATTGCTTAAAAGTGCCTTAATCACTCTGTATGCAACAGCTGCTGTTCTGGCCAGAAACAAAATAAGCAGCCTTTGCTGGTCTTGAACCCAGGACCCTGTACACTATAGTCAGCCACTAAGCCATCACAGCAGTACATAAAAGTGAGGTATCACCAAAGATATCCTCACTATAGGAAAATCAAACTTAAAATGTGAAAGGACTCGACATAGAGTTTTATGTTGTATAACCTACTACATAACATAAATATGTGAACTGGAGTACTGCATTAAGACCAGATGTGAGGTGTCATTGTAATAAAGTGTTGACATCCCCTAATAAACACAAGGACACATACAGTGTACGTACACATGAATCATGGATACCAAACACATATATAACATGTAATGAATAATAAATCAATGCCAAACAGCAAATAGTATGCAAACTAAAAATTAAGCAATGCTAAGCATTGCACAGCCCAGCTTAGTAGGTGTAAGCAATGTGTAGGCCAGCTAAATCAGTTTTCCCATTGGTATACCCATTTAAGCAATGCCAAACACAGGTAAGCAGGTCTGCCCATAGCTTAGCATTGTCAAAACCATCCAATCACAGCAAAGTGAGGAAATTGGCCCTATTTAAGCACTACAGGAGGGAATACATCTCATAACTGGTTGCAGATTCTTCCTGTAGGCACTATGACTGGTATGGGAGAGGGTGTGTGCTTTCGGGCACAGCGCTGGGGCATCCAGGAGTCCAGAGTCATGGCAGAACTCCTTGTTAAAGACCATGACCAGAGACTGCTGCAGGCCCAGTAACAAGGTTCCCAATTCAAAGTGGAAGTCTGGGACCGTCTCGCCCATGACCTCACCAGTGCCACTGGCATACAAGGTTAGGAAGATGTGGGATGTCCCAGCCGTGTGTAAGTATCAGTCCACTACCTGTTTAATAATTGCCAGCTCATGTATATTATGGATTGGTATGACCAAATATTCCTCTTATGTCTTTCACCATGGCAGATGAGTGGGCTGCAAACCAGGAAGCCCATGCCTGTAGATTTCAGTGGTTGTGATGTGAGGCAGGTTAGTAATACTCTTGCATGTACTGTCATAGGAAATAAATCTTAAAGTAGTAGTAAGTTACTCGCCTGTATAAAACCTGTCTTGTTTAAGGCATGTGCTGCATACACCAGAGAATATCGCAAGAAGAGTCTCATATAGGTTGTATGTAAATAAAAGCATAATAGCCTGACAATAAAGGTCTAACTGCTGGACTGCATGTGTTTACTCTGGTATCACATGGTAATGTACAGTTGCAATCTCTTAATAGTATTGTTGTATTAAGCACTGTTACCCACACTGTGCTACATAAATAAAATGTGTAGGAACATCTGCGTATAACTGTTGTAATCACAAGAGGTCATATAGTCCAACTGAGAGAGACTTAGACAGAAAACAGTGAAAAAATAGACAACATAATCCAAATAGCACACTCAAGTGAGATGTGAACTGTTGTGTTTTTAGCACACACACAACCATGGTTCGAATCCTGGGAGTGGTAGTAGACTGTATGCAGAATCATACCCAACAACTGTACAGCTATGTCCAGAATGTCCAGTTAATTGTCTCATATCCGCTGCCTATCACCCTGTCCCCCTGGCAAATCAGTGGGATGATCCCAGCCATTTAGGCAGCAAATAAGTACAACTGATTGTCAGACATCTATAAGAACAAACCTGTCACTCTAGCAACTCCGCAAAATGTTATGAAAGTAATAAGTCAAGCATGTCTCATGTCCAGCCCTATGTTGTGAAGCTGTGACCAGAGTGTGTACAGTAACAGAGTGAGATGTATGTGCATAAAACTAAAGTAGAATCTGTTAATATGTGTGGCAACATTCAGGTAGTGCTAACAAACATTGCCTCCACTGGTGTGTCAGATATGAAAACTGTGCCTAGAAATAAAAGATTGATATCCTGTACTGGTACTGTTTACTCCGGTATTGTATGGCATTGTTAGTGTTGCAGTTGTTGCTCTGAATAGTATGGTATTACTCATCACTGTCACCCACACTGTGCTACATAATAAAACTGTCTAGGAAATCCTGTATAAGAGTGTTGTAATTACAAGGTCAGATTGTAAAACCACAGGAGACTTATACACAGAAATCAGAGAAGAGATACACATCAATATCTATGTAGCACACTCAACTGTGATGGACGCTGTTTTATTTTTAGCAGACACAGCCATGCTTTGAGTCCTGGGAGTGGTAGTAACCTGTATGCAGAATCATACCCTACAAGTGTATAGAATTGTCTAGAATGTCCAGTTAATCGGCCCATATCTGTCGGCTGTTACCCTGTCCTGCTGGCATATCAGTGTGCTAATCACTGACATGTACGCAGCATTTCATGTCATATAACTGACTGCCAGGCCTGTACATATTTGGAAAATGTCAATGAAAACAAACTTGTCATTGTACAACTCACCAAAGGTTTAAGAAGGCAATAGTCAAAATATGTCCTGGTTCACCTACATGTGGTCAAGACATACCCAGAGTGTGTGCAATAAGAGATGGACAGGTATGTGCATAACAGCAACCTGGAATCTGGGAATATGTGTAGAAACAGTTAAGTAGTGTTAGCAAACAATACCTCCACAGGTATAGCAGGTAAGAGGTGTATACTGCAGTTAAACTCAGTTCATGTATATAGTTGTATACATCCATACCACTGTCCAAACTAAGGCCATAGGGTAGTGTACTAATACCTGTAAGGTACAGATCACAGCACTGACTAGGAAATTAATGAGAACTACAGGAATATACTAGTTGTTAATTGACATCTCCCCCCCACCATATCCGCAACAATAAACTAAATACACAGCTCAATCGGTATGTGCTCCATTAAATTTACTGTTGGGACATATGTCCTGTTGTTTGATAAATATTTAAATTTGGTTCTATGCATTTGCCATGTTGAAATACTCCCACATTGGTGGCATGCTACCATCAATGTACCTGCATGTGATTGTAATGGCCATTGTGGCTCCATATATGCATGTTTTCTGTTTGCTATGCAACTGTTCCATATCTGGTGTTTTAGGTTAATGGGAATATCTATGCATGCTGTTATACCTAATCCTGGAATGTGTTGACTATTACTAACCCACATATGTTGTAAAATTAAACACCATAGCATGTTTGGGAATTCCGGTCCCAGTGGACCCATCTGTCCCACCTCATCTGGCCGTGGCACCAAGCACCAGCACGTCTGGGGCCCACCCCAGGACCTCTTCATCTTCTGGTCCTGCACCACCTTCGGGTAGAACAGCCTCAGGGGATGGGGCTCGCCACCCCGGGAGCGGGTGCGGTCAGGACACTGTCACCCGTCTCCAAATCTGGGTGTGGTACGTAGCGAGCTCCACAGGGAGTTTGGAGATCTGCTATGCCAGCTTGAGAGCCACGTGGTGCAACTAGAGGGTCAGCCTGGGCTTCCTACTCAGCCCCCAGCACAGCCACCTTTGGGGCTGTGAAGGTGCAGTGGTGACTGCCCATGGGTGGGGACCTCAGTCTCACTGTATCCACCAGGGGGCTCATGGGCTTCTGATTTCCAAACAACCCTCCCCATCAAGGTGTTTATCTCCCACATGTGTCATATACCACCCCTGTATGCTGTCTTGTCTGTTATCCTACCCAACCTACCTCCCCAAATATACTTACTATCCCTCCCCAACATCCCATTCTTACCTGAAAAAAAAAGGGCAATCTGTTCCCCCACCAAAATCTTGCCCCATACATAGCTGTCTATTTCGTACATGTGTCCACTGGACACATGTAATATGGTCTAATTGGCTTCATAACATGTTCTTGTTACCCTCAACCATCTTTCATGGATTTGAGTGTCCAAATCTATCTCTAAATTCAGTGTATATGCGCAACTGTTGATGTAGAAGAAATGGGCAGCTATGGACCTTCCCTACACCCATCTTACACAGCCCTAGCTATTTTCCCTACTGTCTTTCCCTCTTTGAGCCTCTTTTTCACTGCTTTCCCATCAGCCCTTGCGGTAGCCACATCTAACTATGGCAATGGGTGTCTCAGTGGGTGTGAAGGGCCTCATGGTATTCCCAACTACAGGTGTACTAACACGCAGACACTGATATCCTCAGTAATGCACACATACACATTTGTCAATACTGGGGTGCATCACTGCAGGTGGTCATAGGTGTGTACCTGGCTATTGTCCATGGAAAGATGGGAAGTGTAGGGGATGTGAGTACAGTGGTATTATGCTGCCTGCCATGTGCCAGCAGGCAATCTATCTACAGACAACACTGTGGTGACCCTCAGGGTGAGAGCAACATGCATCAGCCTCTCCTCTAGGGGCCTCCTGCAAATGGCTGGTGAGGTGATCCAGTTGACATGTATGCAATGGTTTACTATCAAAAGCATGAAAATCACTTATATGAATGGTGATTTCCACAACAAATAATGCCGACTCGTACATATTAAGTAGGTTGTATGGTCGATGCAACAAAGTTGACAAATTCCGTCGACCATAGTTTCTAAACCCCCATTCACAGCAATGCTGTGAATCCCTGCCCTGTGCACATCTTTCTAACTGGACGTACACATGAATGTCAACATTCCAACTAACTTTCCTACCATGGTCGAAGAGGTGGCTGTCAGATATGTCAGCATCAACCTTTTGACTGTAAACCATATGCAACATGTATTACAAAACATGGTTAGTGTCTGTGTTGGAGACCTGTACCCAAGCATGTTCTGTTGACTGTGTAGTGTAGTGGAGGCACCCTTGGCATGTGGTGTGTACAGGGTGTTGTGTTCTATCTGTGCCAGTTATAACACAGCTGAGCAGGCATGTCAGTGTCAGTCAAGCATAGGTTGCCTGTACATATCCAAGCTGGATACCTGACATCTGCACATCTGTACAGGGACTGACAGACATCAGCTTGCCAAGTAGCTATGCAGTAGGATGAATGTGTCGACAGATAGATGTCTGACACCAATATGTATGCCATTACTACATGCTGGAAGCCCTCACTGACATGAGCTATATAGACACTAGTCTACAGTTAATTTTCACATATCAGATCATTATCCAGTAGGAGATATATACTGTGACACAGTTCACACACCAGTAACACAACAGTGGGGACTCAGAGTCCATCTATGCAAGCAGGGGTGCTTGTTGCCAGTACTACAATTAGCAATCTACTCTTGCTTGGGAAAGCACTGTCAACAGTAGTAACGTAATGATACACTACATGCCAGTGTGACTGCATATAACCTGGGATACTACTCTTGCATGTAACACATTCACATGGATAAGAGTGTTGTACAAGCCATATATACTCAAGTGTCCCAGACAAGAGACTCACACCCCTTGCTACTGTAATGACAGCACATAGATGCATGCTATGTACATGACATTACATACACTTATTACAGATGCATTACCCTGCTATGTTATCAGACTGGGATGAGAGCACTGGTTACCAGGGCTGAGCCATGCTTAGCAGGTGTCAGCACTGCTGCAATATTACAGCTAAGCACATTTGCGCACTGGTAAGCAAAGCCTACACAGTGTAAGGGCCTGTACATTTAATGGTACCTTAGCACCGCCTAGCTTCACGCAAACCACACAAACATGCTTAAAGCTGCTCAAAATTGCCTTAACCACTCTGTATCCAACAGCCCTTGTTCTGCCCAGCAATAAAATAAACAGCCCTTGCAGGTCTTGAACTCAGGACCCTATACACTATAGTTGCAACAGTTAACCACTACACCATGACAGTCATGAAAAGAGTTGTTGTTTTTCCAATATATCTTTCAGTACACATATTGAATAGTATTGAACAATTGCTGTAACTTCTACAATTGTGTAGCACTTGTTAGTGATATTACTGCTGCATCACATATGTTATTATATCTAAATATACACATATCAGATACATATGGTGTGATACATCTGGGAAGGTATACACAACAGTAATGTTTACACATGACAAGGATATGGATATATAGGTTCATAGGTAGGTACTAGGCTATCTGCCTGAGGGCATTTATAAGCCTAGCCAAAGTGTGTCGGCTTTCGCCACCCCATTGATTAATTAACTGATCCTCTGTCAAGCAGAGCCAATTAAGTGATCCCAGAGGTGTATTTTCTGTTACCCATCCACTCGTCACGGTTTCTCTTGAAGAGTGTTAGAGAAGGGTTCTGCATGATATAATTTAGAATTTTGTTCCAAAGCATGGGGAGTCTCTGTGATGGAAATCTATCCCTCCAGCATGTTCTATTTATTGCTGTGGCAAGGTTTAGCTCACTAGAGCGCATGGCTCGCAGTGACTTGGATTTCTTTAGGTGGATCATGTCCATCAATTCTGAGTTGGACATGTCTTTGTAAGTCAGGCAGAGATCACCTCTGAGTAAGCGATATGAAACTAAGTACAGCCAGAGTTTTTTCAGTCGGGCTGCATAGGACATATGTTTGAGGCCAGTAATCCTCTTGGTGAGGTACTTTTGTGGTCTTTCTAGCTGTTGGAAGTGTCTTGTGAGGTACATCCCAAATGGGGCATTGTACTCTATGATGGGTCTAATGAGTGACTAGTAGCGGGGCACTATAACCTCTTTATTTCTAGATGCGAACCCTTTAGTAATTAGATGGGCCACATAGAAGGATTTCCTAACTACTTTGGCAATATGATTGTCAAAGGAGAGATTACTATCTACCTGGGTCCCCAGATTTCTTATTACCTCTTCTGTATTAAGGGGGCTGCCACCTATGTGGTAATTCATGGGTGTTTTGTTTTTCCCAAATGGGATGACTATGCATTTTTTGGCATTTAGCTTGAGGCCATGACTTTGACACCAGGTGTCCATCTCAGTAAGGCCCTTTTGGAGGATGTCCGTGTCAGCTGGAGGGTCAATTATGGCTCCCAGTTTGTAGTCATCGATGAACTTAGTTAGCCATAGTCCTCCTGTGTTTACCTGTACTTCTGAGAAGTATATGCTGAACAGTAGGGGTCCCAGGACCGAGCCTTGTGGGACACCACTTGTGACTGGTTTAGAGTCAGACCTGGAGCCCGCTATTCTTACCATATGAGTTCTGTCTGTAAGCCAGTTGGCAACCCATCTCATGACATAGGGGTTTGTGTTCAGGCTGGTGAGTTTTTCTGTAATGCCCGAGTGGGGAATGGTGTTGAAAGCCGTGGCGAGGTCATGGTAGGCTGTGTGAACTACCTTTCCCTCATCTATGGCCTTGGTGACTGTCTCGAAGAAGTCAACCAGGTTTAGTAGGCATGATCTGCCCTTAACAAAGCCTAACTGGATCGGGTGAAGTGTTTGGAGGTTTCCAATGTCTTTGTTAATGAGTTCCATGATGATGTGCTCCATAGTCTTGCAGACCAGGCTAGTCAGGCTTATGGGGCAATAGTTACCAGGGTGAGTTGTGGCCCCTCCTTTGTGGAGAGGAATAACCATTGCTGTGTGCCATTCTATGGGCACATAGCCTGTGTAGAGGCTGAGGTTGAACAGCGTGTTTAGGTTGGGGGTTAGTTTTTTCTGTAGTTCATGCAAGATGCAGCCTGGGACACCATCTGGTACCACTGACACTGTGTTTTTAGCTTTTGAAAGGGCTGTTTTCACCTGTGCGACTGTGATTTTTGGGACACTAGGGACACTACACTTTTCTGGTATTGTTGTGGGCACTTTTGGAAGTGAGAGGGGGGTGAAGCTTGCACTGAATCTATCTGCGAGGATGTTGGCAATATCAGTAGGTTCAGCATATTTTGTGCTATTTTGCACTAGTTTAGTGCATATCTGCAAGTTGCCACTTAGATTCTTAACATAGCTAATGAAAGCTTTGTGGTTATCTTTTGAATCCTTGGCTATTTTTGTTTCGAAGTTAGCCTTGGATGATTTCATGAGGGACCTTAGTTTCTTCTACTGATCAGAGATGTCTTTCCTTCTTGGGATTTGCTTTTTTTCTGAACTAGTTTCCTCCTTTTATTGTATAGCCTGTTTATTGCAGGGGTCCACCAAACTGGTTTCTTTCTGTTAGAGGAGTGAGTCTTGGTTTTGCTAGGGATGACACAATCCATTCATCCTTGTAGGTGCTCATAGAGTGCATTTGTAAAGGTTTCTGCATCTTGGGAAGCGTTATCCTTTAGCGTGGGGGCTGTGAAACTTACCACCTCTGTCTTAAGTAAAGTAAAGTTTGCTTTAGAAAATTTTTTTACTGTGGTTTCCTTAGTTGGGGGTGGTGGTGGGGTGTGGACATCCACAGTGATTAGTTTATGGTCTGATCTAACCAGGGACGGGTTGACCTCCGGTGTGGAACACCTGTTACCCATGTTGGTGATGACCAGGTCCAATATGTTTTCACCACTCGTAGGGGAGTTTACCAGCTGGTCCAGGGCATTTGAGTTGATGAATTCCAGGAAGCGCTGGGCCTGCAAATTTGTACTCAAGTAGTTTTCCCATATACACATGTAGATATATGTCTACATGTACATACACATATATATTCATATATATGTATTTATACACATCTGTATAGGGCATCATATATATGGCCATTTATAGATCTCTCTGTGTATGAACCCAGCCATTGGGGATGCACAAGCCAGTGCATTTCTTTGTGCCAGTCCCAAGCTCGGATAAATGGGGAGGGTTGCGTCAGGAAGGGCATCCAGCGTAAAACCTCTGCCAAATTACTTATGTGGAGAACATTTCATATTTCCATACCGGATCGGTGGAGGCCCGGGTTAACAATGACCGCCACCAGTACTATTAGCCAATGGGGTGCTGGCAGAAATTGGGCTACTGTTGGCCGAAGGAGAAGAGGAGGGGGAAGGCATGCCCGAAGGCAGGAAGAGAGGAGGAAGGTTAGGAGTGTAGAAGTGAGGGTAGGAAATTTGAATGTTGGCAGTATGACTGGTATAGGGAGAGAGCTAGCTGATATGATGGAGAGAAGGAAGGTTGATATATTGTGCGTGCAAGAGACCAGATGTAAGGGAAGTAAGGCCAGGTGTATAGGAGGTGGGTTAAACTTGTTCTATCATTGTGTGGATGGCAGGAGAAATGGGGTAGGGGTTATCCTAAAGGAACAGTATGCCAAGAGTGTGAAGAGAGTGTCTGATAGAGTGATGTTTATGAAGCTTGAAATTGATGGTGTAATGATGAATGCTGTTAGTGCATATGCTCCACAAGTTGGGTGTGTGATAGATGAGAAAGAAAACTTTTGGAGTGAGTTGGATGAAGTGGTGGTGAGTGTACCCAAGGGTGAGAGACTAGTGATTGGAGCGGACTTCAATGGGCATGTTGGTGAAGTGAACAGAGGGGATGAGGAAATGATGGGTAGGTATGGTGTTAAGGAGAGGAATGCAGAAGGTCAGATGATTGTGGATTTTGTGAAAAGGATGGACATGGCTGTGGTGAATACACATTTTAAGAAGAGGGAGGAGCATAGGGTGATGTACAAGAGTGGAAGAAGATGCACATAGGTGAATTATATCCTATGTAGAGGGGCCAGTCTGAAGGAGATTGGAGACTGTAAAGTGGTGACAGGGGAAAGTGTAGTTAAGCAGCATAGAATGGTGGTCTGTAGGATGACATAGGTGATCAAGAAGAGGAGGAGGAGTGTGAAAGCAATGCCAAGGATTAAATGGTGGAAGTTAAAAAAAGGGTGATTGTGAGGTGGAGTTCAGGGAAGAATTAAGACAGGCACTGGGAGGCAGTGAAGAGTTACCGAATAGCTGGGTAACTACAGCAGAGCTAGTAAGGGAGACTGCTAGAAAGGTGCTTGGTGTGACATCTGAACAGAGGAAGGAGGACAAGGAGACCTGGTGGTGGAATGAGGAAGTACAGGAGAGTATACAGAGGAAAAGGCTGGCAAAGAAGAAGTGGGATTGTCAAAGAGATGAAGAAAGTAGACATGAGTATAAGGAGATGAGGCGCATGTCAAAGAGAGAGGTGGTGAAGGCTAAGGATAAGGCATATGGAGAGTTGTATGAGAGATTTGATACTAAAGAGGGAGAAAAGGACCTGTACTGATTGGCTAGACAGAGGGACAGAGCTGGGAAAGATGTGCAGCAGTTAAGGGTGATAAAGGACAGTGAGGGAAATGTACTCACAAGTGAGGAGAGTGTGTTGAGTAGATGGAAAGAGTACTTTGAAGGGCTGATGAATGAAGAGAATGAGAGACAGAGAAGGTTGGATGATGGGATAGTGAATCAGGAAGTGAAACAGATAAGCAAGGAGGAAGTAAGGACAGCTATGAAGAGGATGAAGAATGGAAAGGCTGTTGGCCCAGATGACATACCAGTGGAAGCATGGATGTGCTTAGGAGAAATGGCAGTGGAATTTTTAACCAGATTGCTTAATGAAATTTTGGAAAGTTAGAGGATGCCTGAGGAGTGGAGAAAAAGTGTTTTGGTACCTGTCTTTAAGAATAAGGGTGATGTGCAGAGCTGCAGTAACTACAGAGGGATAAAATTGATCAGTCACAGCTTCAAGTTATGGGAAAGAGTAGTGGCAGCTAGGTTAAGAAGGGAGGTGATGATTAGTGATCAGCAGTATGGTTTCATGCCAGGAAAGAGCACTACAGATGCAATATTTGCTCTGAGAGTGTTGTTGGAGAAATACAGAGCAGGTCAAAAGGAGTTGCATTGTGTCTTTGTGGACTTAGAGAAAGCATATGACAAGGTGCCTAGAGAGGAGTTGTGGTATTGTATGAGGAAGTTGGGAGTGGCAGAGAAGTATGTAAGAGTGGTACAGGATATGTACGAGGGTAGTGTGACATTGGTGAGGACTGCGGTGGGAGTGACAGATACGTTTAAGGTGGAGGTGAGATTACATCAAGGATCAGCTCTGAGCCCTTTCTTATTTGCAGTGGTGATGGACAAGTTGACAGATGTGATCAGACAGGAGGGCCTGTGGACTATGATGTTTGCAGATGACATTGTCATATGTAGTGAGAGTAGGGACCAGGTTGAAGAGACCCTGGAGAGGTGGATATATGCTTTAGAGAGGAGGGGAATGAAGGTCAGCAGGGCTAAAACAGAATATATGTGTGTAAATGAGAGGGAGGGTAGAGGAATGTGAGGATGCAGGGAGTAGAGCTGATAAAGGTGGATGAGTTTAAGTACTTGGGATCAACAGTTCAGAGTAATGGTGAATGTGGAAGAGAATTGAAGAAGAGAGTACAGGCAGGGTTGAATGGGTAGAGAAGAGTGTCAGGAGTGATTTGTGACAGATGGGTACCAGTAAGAGTGAAAGGGAAGGTCTACAAGAGGGTAGTGAGACCAGCTATGTTATATGGGTTGGAGACGGTGGCATTGATGAAAAGGCAGGAGTCAGAGCTGGATGTGGCAGAGTTAAAGATGTTAAGATTTGAACTGGGTGTGACTAGGATGGACAGGATTAGGAATCAGTATATTAGAGGGTCAGCTAAGGTTGGACAGTTTGGAGACAAAGCAAGAGAGGCTAGATTGCATTGGTTTGAACATGTGCTGAGGAGGGATGCTGGGTATATTGGGAAAAGGATGCTAAGGATGGAGCTGCCAGGTAAGAGGAAAAGAGGAAGGCCTACGATAAGGTTTATAGATGTGGTGAGAGAGGACATGCAGGCGGTTAGTGTGAAAGAGCATGATGCAGAGGACAGGAAGATATGGAAACAGATGATCTGCTGTGGCGACCCCTAACGGGAACAGCCGAAAGAAGATGATGATGATGATGATATATATATGTATGTACATCATATATGTACAGATGTATCTATTTATGTCGATATATATGTAGATATCTATAACTATATGTGCATATATATCTATGCAAATATATCTATTTATGTCGATATATATGTAGATACCTATAACTATATGTGCATATGTATCTATATATCTGTATATGTGTAAACATATACAGATTTGTATATATATATATATATATATATATATATATATATATATATATATATATATATATATATATATATATATATATATATATATATATATATATATATATATATATATATATATATATATATATATATATATATATATATATATATATATATATATATATATATATATATATATATATATATATATATATATATATATATATATATATATATATATATATATATATATATATATATATATATATATATATATATATATATATATATATATATATATATACATATAATATATATATATATATATATATATATATATATATATATGTTTACCCTATGTCCAGAACATGGAGTGGAGTCCAACCTCCACACCAATAGTCTCAACGTCTTTGTGCAAGGGGATGTCATGTATATATTGCAGGTATATATGTAGACTGTTGCTACTGTAACAGGAGTTGTCTTAACAGACATGTTGTGTGTAGGAGGTCACATCTGCTATTGACATGTACACCATCGGTTACTGACAGACATTCTAAGGACATCATAGTAAAGTACCACTGATGGCACAGTAATAATCTTGTGGAGTACAGCAGTGATATGACCAATATATGTGGACAGTCTGGCACTCTCTGGTCAGTCCAGAGGTATACACAGATCCCCTTCGTGCGAGACATGTGGAGCAAGCCTGACAATGTGAATGTTAACAGCCATGTACATGGGTATATCACGTAAATACTGGACTACATATGCCCACATGGTTTATTCATTCACACACTCCTGTCTGTCCTGACACAATAACTGGTGGTGCAGAGGTCACATGACCACATACTGCCCAGCAGTTAGTGACATACATCTGTACAGAATCATACACAACAATTATGGTGGCCCGGCAGCAGTACGTCTTGCAAATATTTGGACATAACCTCACACTGGGAAATTACACTAAGCTGCTAGGCATGTAACAAAGCACTGTGCAAACTACAGGCAGACTGCCACAACACTGGCCTACATTTCGTATGGGGGAATACACATGTACCTGCAAATATAGCAGGCTTTGCAGGCATGTCACAGTACAGAGTAACAGACACCTGTGTGAAAGTGCTTACCCACAGCAAATGTGAACACAGCCACATATAGTACACAAGCTTAATATTACACTATATGGACTGTCTCATCAACACCATCCTCATATGCGCCACTCACACACTAACCCTACATATACTGGGTCATGACACAGTGTGGTCCAATGCCTATCTGTGGTATGGGACACGTGTGTGTTTGGCCCTACAAACATGTGAGCCAATAGGGTACCATACACTGGAGCAGCATGTAACATCAGATAGAACAGGACCAAGAACAATGACGTCTACCACAGTCTGTACACAGGCCAAGGTACGTATTCGAAATACACATACTATCAACAATCACCATAAGTACACAGACCCCACTACTGTGCACACAACCACAGAGTGCCTAGGTAAGTCCTCAGAAATAACCCCTACTATAATAACATTTCTAGCAGTCTGATAAATGACTGGCTTGCTATCAGGTATGATGTCAATAAATAATGGTGTACAGAACCTATGCACCTGTTACTGCATGACGTATGTACAAACGTTGACAGGCATGTGACTGGAGACACAAACACTGGGCCAGTATTGGCATGTTGCTGTGATACCCTCATACATTTACTGTTGTAACAGGGTTTGTTGTGACATATGTCCTATGAGGGATATGAAGTCAGTAACTGTCATGGCTGTCACCATGTACTGACTACAATCCTCAGACTATGCTTCTGCAGTTCTAAGATAGGTGATCTGTGAGTAACAGAAGAAACATTAGACTCCAAACACTGCCAGGTCTGCAGATAGCCCTACAGGTCGGAGCTTCCTCAAACACATAACACTGCCATGACAGGTATTAAATTATGTAGACCAGCCATATCCACACAAACCCTGTTAAATCAACATTACTCCAAATGCAGAAGAGCAACACTTACATTCTGTAGTCATGTCTGGAACATCCCCCTCCTGTTTGTTGGCCTGTCTCCATAGTGTATGTTGTTAGAGGTATATCCCAGCACCATATGTGATACTGTTTGCCAAACACCGTCATGAGGTCCTGCTCACAGTGAATGAAAAGGCCCAACACACACATGATGTTCCTAGGTATAGGAGTGTGTTTCCATACAATTGGCTATGGGAATGTTACCACAGCTGTTCCACATGCAATCAGCTAGTGAGGGACTGCAATTCGTGCAGACACCATCAGCTCATCCATCACTTACAAAACACAAGCTGCTGCCTAAGCAAAGCAGGGGTACTTTGACACATCCACCAGAGAGTGATTGAGAGAGACAGACAGAGACAAAGTACAATAGGGAAGGGGTGGGAGAGTAAAACCTAAGCATGCTTGTGTCACACACTTACCAGTATAAGGCTTCAGACCCCTGCCTGATTGTGTATTGCTATTATATGTCTATGCAGTTATTACATGCGCCACCGAACTTATACATTGGGGGGCTGTTCAAAGGTATATCTGATGGTGAGTGACATCTGTAACAGTGATAAAGGAAGGATAAGGTAGGTGTAGTACACATGCCTGACCACATGAACAGGTGTCAATGCCGACACAGGCACACTCTCTCAGGGACTCACACACATTATCACAGATGACAGGGTCAGGATTAGACTTCCTAACTAGCTAGTGTGCCACAATACAGTAATATGCAGGTATCACATGCACCACAGGGGTTATCAGGATGATATATGGGCAAAGGGTATGTGAAGGTGTCTGACATCAGAAGCATACTTCAGTAGGCCAATGGGAGCTGTAGTGAGTGTGAATGGCATCAAAGTTATTATACTCCACATACAGACACAGGTTGCCAGTACTAACATGCATGGGTGCATTGCTTCACAGGTGTGTAGTGGTTGACTGTGCCAGAAGGCTGTACATGGCTAGGTAAAGGGTATACCTTGGCATCAGGCCACATGAAAATGGTTTGCAGTGGATTGGCCCACACTGGTGGGTATTGTATTCACCATCCAGTCATCTGAGTTACTATTGTGGGTGGCCAGTGCTTCCCATGCATGTGTTCCATAGTCCATGACATGGACAGTGGCTGGGAAGTGCACACATCCCACATGCATGTTCTCTGACATGTGGATGTGTGCCTGGGGTGTCTTGGGCATGTTGTGTACACAGATTGTTATCATCAGATGTGTCATTCCTGGCCTTGTGTGGTGGGAACTGCCAATGGACACCAGTTTGATCCTGCACCTACAGTGACAGCATGACACACGTATTTCCTACTGTCAGTGGCATCTGTCCATACAGGGCATGTCTATAAGGCATGGTATGTCCTTTGTGGGTTACATTTGCTGGCACTACAGTCGTCCAGTGGGGAACATATTGAAGGAACAATGTATGCAATTATGTGCCTATTGTAGTGATGCGACAGGGTGCCATGCCCTCTGTAGTCTGCTGCAATCAGACCATGGTTACTATCTGTGGGCAATATGCAGGGAACTACCCACATAGTGGTTGTTGCTTAGTTGAGTGTGTTTGTGCATGAGACATGGATAGAGAGTGTTCTCTGGGTAATACAAGGGTTGGCTAAATTGTTCGCCAGGCCTTGATGTCACATGAAGGGGTATGGACTGTCAACCACAGCCTCTCCGCTGTTTGACATCTGTTATCCTTGTAAGGTGGATATTGTGACATATAATAAGCCCACCATATAAGAAATTTGCAATATCCACTCCACAATGAGCCCAGTTGTTACACACTCACAGCCACCTCCATACAGGATATGACTGACAAACACACACACACAAACACAGACACACACACACACACACACACACACACACACACACACACACACACACACACACACACACACACACACACACCAAGTCTCACAGTTGCCATATCTGGGATTGGAATGCCTACCTAATACATCACACTACAGCACTACACTATTATAGCACTACACTGTTATAGCACACGCCACAGAGATTACTGGTCTACTTTTTCCCCAAAGGTGTATTTCAAAGTGAATGACATCATCAGGCTTGCCAAAGAAGGGCAATGTAGGCTGTAGTGACTGTGAAAGGCCTCAAAAGCATTGCTCCCAACATAGACAAAGACAAACAAACATCTACATTTGCTATGTCTGGGAATAGAACTCCTACCTAAGTAATATATCACACTACAGTATTATGCAGTTATAGGATGCACCAAGGAGATTACTTGGCTATTCCTTCCCCACAGGTGTATTTCAAAGTGAGTGACATCAGCAGGCTTGCCAAAGAAGGGCAATGGAGGTTGTAGTGACTGTGAATGGCCTCAAAAGCATTGCTCCCTACACAGACAAACAAACACACACACAAAAACATCCACACTTACCCTGTCTGGGCTAGAACTCCTACCTAACTAGTATATCACACTACAGCATTACACAGTTATAGGACACACCACGGAGATTACTGGGGTACTTTTCCCCCACAGGTGTATTTCAAAGTAAATGACATCAGCAGGTTTGCCAAAGAAGGGCAATGGAGGCTGTAGTGACTGTGAATGGCTTCAAAAGCATTGCTCTCTACACAGACATACAAACACACACACACAAACATCCACACTTGCCATGTCTTGGAATAAAACTCCTACCTAGCTCGTATATTACACAGTTAGAGGACACGCCACAGAGCTTACTGGGGTACTCCTTCCCCAAAGGTGTATTTCAAAGTGAATGACATCAGCAGGCATACCAAAGTAGGGCATTTGAAATTGTAGTGAGTGTGCCTGGCCTAAAAAGCATTGATCCCTACACAGGCAAACACACACAGTTGGCACATCTGGGACTAGAACTCTTACCTAATTAGTACATTACACTACAGCTTTATGCAGTTATAGGATGCACCACAGAGATTACTGGGCTACTGTTTCCCCAAAGATGCATTTCAAGGTGAAGACATCAGCAGGCTTGCCATAGTAGGGCAATGGGGAGTGCAGTGTGTGTGCTGGGCCATAACCCATTAATCTAGAGGCAAACACACAACACTGAGGCACACACAGATTTATATTCCACAGGTACATGTATACAACTGCTAGATGACTACTGACTTGTACAGTCAGGTTACACAGTTAGCACAAGCACGACAGACACTATAGTGCTGAGGGATACCAGAGGCAAAGTTTTGCAGTGATTGACATTTGCACATCATGTGGTTTTAGCCAATTGGATGTGTGCTTGGTGGGACAGGCCTCATGATGGAAGGCTATTTGTCACTGTCACTCGCTTCCACACATCTATGTATGTGTATTTTTGGCTTATTATAGGTTCATAGGTTCATAGGTTCATAGGTTCATACTAGGCTATCTGCCCGAGGGCATTTATAAGCCTAGCCCATAGTTTTGTGGCTTACGCCACCCCTTTAGTTTGGAGAAACTATGCCCATTATTTTGCTGTGCCTCTGCTAACTCTGTATAGTGTGTTGACCTTGGATATATGTGTGTATTCCTATCCAATGTGTGTGCAAAGCATGACTGATGTGTACTGAGGAGTGTATGCACTAACATCTGTGACTGTCAGATATGTATGGTCCACTGTTGTTGCCAGACATGGGCTTCATTTCTTAAGTGTGGAGCATGCCCAGTATGACCTTCTGTATTGAATGTGTGAATCCATTCCAGGTAGATTGTACTCCAGTGCAGGCTTTTGTGTTCTACACCTACAGCTAGCAAACTGTTTCTGCAGGATATCTGTAAATCAGTTAACAATATGGGGTCAAAATGGGCAAAGGAAAGTGGGTTACTGTAGGTAATTGTGTCTGCACTGCTTCTGCTACATGGTCCTGGTGTTAGCAGAGATATTCAGACATATGTACTGTTATACACTGTGATGTTTTATGTCATCAAGTACTGTCAGGTATACATATTTGCTTACAGTGATGTCCAGGGAACACAGGGTGAATGCAGCTGTGTGTAGTATTGTGGTCAGCAGCCTACATATTCTTGCACAATCATGCCATTCTGGAGGGGAAGCTGCAGACACTTGCTGCTGGGTCTGTGTAAATGGTTCAGCACCTTGGTACAGTGGTGGCAGAAGATCCCATGCTTGTACATCCATTGATGTGACAGTATGGCCATATCCTGCTGTGGCCGTACCTCACAGCTGTAAAGATTCACACAGGTTACCCAGAGGCAGGGGTCATAATTCTGGACATTACCCCTTCACATTGTGGATTACGAGCAGGTTTGTAGCCACCCATTCTTGTGTTTCCAGCCAGGGATAGTATGTGCACACAGCTGAGTTTTAGACTTCACACACTCCATGCTGCCCATGCTCCCACCCGCCCCTCTATTATTCAATCCTCTTCCATATATTATGCAAACATTATCAGATATGTTCCGTATACTTATCACCTCATCCCAGCAGTAATTTGGTGTTGGTCCACAGTTCATGCAGTAGGACATGGTGGACATGTTACTGTGATTTGTTCACATGGCCTTGCATTTGGGTTATGTGGACTCTGTTATGTTGCTATTAGGGAGCCCATGACATAACATACATTGGTAGTATGGGTGAGAAACAGACCTTTGGCAGAGGACTGTAGGCCATTTGGTAGTGATGCAGACCAGCTGTAACAGGCCGTTGAATTCTGTGACTCCTACAGTCCCAGACTGCAATACACTATATTCCCCTGGGGTGACAGGGTAGGTGTGCAAGGTGTTCATGCCAATACTTTCTGTCAGTATTGATTCAGTGGTGTGGGTGCTGGCAGGGTGCTGCTTACAGCTAGGTACACACCTGCATGGGACACCTGCTCTGCATGTTGCATTCTTTCGCTATTGCCATACACAAGTGGGGGCCATATTGCACTCATTCCAACAGCAGGGATAGGACCAGAAAGGTACCTGTAGGTGGTGGTGGGGTGATCTGGATGCATGTGTGCTATGGACACTACCTGCATCTGACTCACATATATGCATGGGGCATTCCACCTATGCTGGCTTGTGCAGGGACATCAGCTTTTTCTCAGTCCTTCATTCCTATGACCTTTGTGGTCTGCCAGTGTTTGGCCAAATGGCATCGGTATTCTCTACTACAAGCCCAAATAATGTGCTGCAAACCTGTATGTAAAATTCAAAGGGTGTGTCCATTTGACAGTTACATATTATACACTGTCTGTCTGGGGTACTTCCCCCTGTGTACTGCTTGTATTTCTGAGCCGACATTCATGCCATGTCCATCTTTCAGATGGTGACTCATATTACTTCCATACAATTACTATGGCTTACTGCTGGAATGTGATTTGCTGTGAAGCATTGTGTTTGGCACTGCAGTTGTGAGAACTTAGCTCTGTCATCGGCAGTACTGGGCAATGGCCACCAGGACAAACTTCACCATGCATACATACTGACCACTCTCACATAGTATACAACACACACTAACCTAACACACACTTACTTGCATATTGTACACATGCTACAATCTATCCTGCAACCTTGGCCAGCTCAGGTAATCTGTGCTCCACTGTTATTATACCTACACATACATGTTACTACATTTCTACATAGGAGTGGGGGGATCACACCTGACTGTTACTACATTTCTACATAGGATTGGGGGGGGTGCACCTGACTGTTACTACATTTCTACATAGGATTGGGAGGGCACACCTGACTGTTACTACATTTCTACATAGGATTGTGGGGAGGGGAGCACACCTGACTGTTGCTACATTTCTACATAGGATTTGGGGGGGCACACCTGACACTTGTACACATTTGCTATGACTGTACTGGTATTTCAGGTACTCCATTTCATTCTGTATTCTAACCTATCATGCTGACTAGAGGCATATCAGTGTACTACAGGTCTTAGGTTTGATTGACCTACATTTCAGTTTCTGACTTCTTACCCTTCAGAACTAACATCCCACTGCCTGACCTGTTGTAGTCTGTCTGTGTAGGTCTGTGCGGGGATGTTCTCCATAGCCATCAGACAGAGGCCTTAGCACAGCCTTTGTTTGTATTTGTCTACATCTGTCCTGCTGGCTGAGACTGTTGTTGGGTATGTGAGCCTCCCTGACTGGCATGTGTGTGTCCTATGGACACACATGTGGCCCAGCACATTTCCTGCAGTGAGTTTTGTCACCTTCTCTATTACTGGCTACTATGGTGACACCAGTATTTGTTACAGGTCTCCTGCTGCCAATATAGGTGTCTACTATCTGCTGGCATCCCATTCAGCCACCCGATTCCCTTGCATGCTCACATCCATACCATAGATACAAGTAATAACACATACTACTCCATTTGGCAATTGGTAGGAAGAGTGACTTACCTTGTAGCTGTGCCAGTATTGAAGATGGTGCTGGAGGGCTGACTATGTTAGATGCATGTAGTACACTCCCTATACTTGGTTAAGCACAGGTAGTGTCATGTTTGGCATCCCTTTTACTGTGTGTGCGAGTCAGAGAAAAGTGTCATTCCCTAGTTCCCTACCGTGTCAGTGTATGTGCTATGTGTTGCCTCTTTGTCAAGGCCTGGGCATACTGGGCATGTCTCCTTCTGCCTAGTGGGACAGGCTCTGGTCGTTCCTCCTCCGAGTCACTCTGTGCCTGAGCAGGCCTTGGCAATGGTGGGGGGCTGTGTGCCCCTGCCCCATGCTGTTTCTGCTGCAGCTGTTTCTGCAGGTTCATATTGAGTAGCATGACACATACAATGACAATTTGGGTACATGAAGCTGAAGAGTACTGCAAGGCTCCACCAGATGTGTCCAGGCACCAGAACCGTGACTTGAGCATCCCAAACACATGCACTATTTTGATTCTGGTCTGTGTGTGTGCCTCATTATGGAGCTCCTGTTCAGGTGTGTGTGCATTTCTGATGGGTGTCATCAGCCACGGCTCCAGTGCACAACCAGCATCCCCCACTAGGTGACCATAAGGGATGTCCCCATTGGCAAATCTCTGGTACAGCTGTGTCAGATGCCAGATGTGGGAGTCGTGATAGCTTCCAGGGCAGCCAGCACACACATTCATTATAATGCCCTGGGTATCACACATGACCTAGCAGTTGATGGAGGGTAAGCTCTTGTGGTTGATGCCACCCCACTCACTGGGTGGTGCTTTGATGCATATGTGCATGCAGGCTATAGCACCCACTACCTCAGGGTATTCTGCTATGTGGTGGAAGAGACATATATTGCTGGCCAAATCCTCATGGGTATTGGGGAAATATACGTGCTCAGTGGCATGTGCTGACATGACATCCAGGAACCGGTGGAGTACCCTGGATGCTGATGCCTGTGAGATCCCCATGATATCCCCAGTTGGCATTTGGAAGGTACCTGTGTCTAGTATTCTTAGGCCTACACCTACCTTGGTATCCACTGGGATGGGTTCCCCTCTGTTAGTTAGTTCTGTGTGTGAGGTATGGCTGGCATAGCTCAACAATTTGCTGTAGGAGGTCCCTGCCCACCCTATAGTGCTCCACTATCTCCAGCTCATGTAGCCCCTGGTAGGTTACCCTGGGTCTGTACACTCTTCTCCTTCTCCTCACTGTGGGTTGGTCGACAGCATTCTCATCCTCACAACCCTCAGCCTCTTCCACATGTTGATGTATGATAGCTGCTGCAGCGCCTATCATTTTGTTGCTTTTGTTTGGTAAAATTTTCCCGCTTGTGTACACCGGTGGTGTAGAGTATGTGGGAAAAACCAGAGGGAAAGGTGTTTGCATAGTTTATAGTAGTGTGCTGGGCTGCTCTGCTGCCTGTGTAATTGGTTGATTCTGATATATTTCAACTGCCAGCTATGCTACTTCTCCTTGATTACCTTCCTACTGCTGTTTTCACTTCCTATCGCCTTCCTGTTTAAGGCCAGGGGCATGCCGTGCAAACAGAGTGCTCAAATGTGCACAGTGCTGCTATTTCCTGGTTTAACTTTCATTTTTCCTTTAAAACCCGGTGCGCGGTGTGCACACCCGCTTAGGCAATGTAAAGAGTGCTAGGCAACCTCAGTCACACCCCTTTGCTTAGTTCTAAGTTAAGGGCAAACCCGAGACACAGGGCTCCAATAAGCATACAGTATGCTTGACACCCCCCCCTATGATGTCAGCTAACTCTTAGGCTTGCACTATGCTATTCCTGCACTTACACAGCTAGGTGCTGGCTAGCATTGAGGAGAAATCTGGGATTCAGTATAATTCCCCTCATTTGCATAGGATTGCCTGCTAATGCATAGTTACATGCCCCACACTGAGCCTTCCCCCTTAGCAACCATTGTTCACTGGCCATGTTGTCTTCTGCCTGCCATTGGGTATAATGGCAAAATAGTGATTTTGGTTACAATGCTTATTTCAGGTTTTTTATTTTATTTCCAGCCCAATCCCATTTGCAGCCCACTGCCCTATGCTTAAACAGCTGGAATCAGCTAAAAAACAATTATAAGTTTTTTTTTTTGTTTGGCAACTGTTTTACATGCCAATGGCCATATATATGGCCATTGCCATGTTTTACACATACTATACACCCTTTATTTGGAGCTATCATGGCTCCGTTTTGTAGTTTGCAGAAATGTACTCGGTTACTAACGGAGTACATTTCTGCACACTACACTAGAACTGCACGGCCGTCTGACAGCTTCCTGGATCACAAATTCACCTCATTTGCATGGTTTTCACCTGCAAATGGGATAATTTTCATACAGGAGCTGTGACTGTGCAGGAATAGTGCAGGAGTACTCGTGCACATCCCTGCAGCTTATTCCTGGATTGCACGGCAGCCATATTGCCTCCAGCAGCTCCTGCACTATTCCTGCACACCATGCAGAGGTTGCTAAATCCAGGGGAAGAACTTCTAATGTTACACATTCATATAAATTTTGGCTTAAACTTAAAAACTTGTTTGAAAAATATTGTTGATATGTATAATTCTGATGTATTGATCAGCTGTGGAGCTATGTAGATAGTCATTTGTTTGTTTTATAATTGATTTCTTTATCTATTGTTTTAAAACCAAATAAAAAAAAGAAAGGCAATCTTGGATTTAGTATGTATTGCCAGACTTTTGGTTATTCACTCTTCACATTCTGAGAATTGGAATTGTGAGTCTCAGTAATTCACATCACAGCCCTTGTTTGTCAAGCCCTCTCTCTCTCTCTCTCTCTCTCTCTCTCTCTGTCTTTCTTAACTTCACATGAAATAGTTGGGACCTTTTAATCAGCTCTAAAAAGGCAAATCTTATATAGTCTTCTATTTAGCCTATATGCTTTTAGCATACAGTTTGTAAATCTCCATTCATTCTGCTTCTTGCTGCTTAAGCACTAACAAGTCTATGCCAAAATATGCTTGAGCAAATTTACAAATATAAACAGGGAGGGACTTCTTCAAACTAAAATGGTGAATAAACCACATACCTTTAAGAACATCAAAGTAAAGAATATGCTTAAAGTAAACTTCACGAACTGTATATGGTCACATTCTCTTTAGTACTATACATGAGTTATAGCTCAGCTGGGAAGTGTAGAGTTGGAGTGTACAATAAATATATGGAATACAGTGATGTAATGCCAGCAGTACCAATAATTAATTTCCAAAAATCACGAGCATGTTAATGTGTTTCCATTTACATTCTGTGTGGTAGGAATCAGATGATATACCCATTGTACTGCAGTGCACCTTTATATTGTAGCAAATATTCAGTTGTCATTTTAAAGTATTATAGCAGCCATCCTCCCATGCAGTCAACATTTACAGCAGTTGTTTACTAAGTGACAGCTAGTATTTGTTTTGTTAACAATAGTTTGTGGCTGATATGTGGTCACATTGCAAAGCAATTTTCTGTTAGGATAATATGCTACCCAACGACAGGAAGAAATTTTTCAACATATACAGTTCTTACAGAAGGCTTACATACTTAATCAGGTAGTGTATGTTAATAAGAATGCAGGCAAACCATATGGAGTTCTTTGAAACTGCACCTGATTCCAAACATTTTGGTAGAATCACAGCATCAAACTTCAGGGAAAGTATAACTTGATGGGACATACCTCTAACTCAGGTGTGCCCAGTTGGAAACTTTCATGCATGTCATCTAGCAACCATGAGAATGAAATATGTGCTTGCAATTGTCATTTTAGATACAGATGCTTAACTCATACTTTCCATGCTGTTATGTGAAGGATTGTAATCCCATACGGTATATATAACTGTAGGTATGGCTGGTTGTGGACAATACTGTACGTTATTATATATGCAATGTATGTATCTTTTCATGAGTTTCATAAAGTAGATGAATATGTATTTCTGTTTTCATTTTATACTGTGTAATTTCCTTTCTTGTACCCATTGCATTCTCCCACTGCCCATTACATTTCCTTAGGTCTCTTCTTGTAGAGACATTGCATCTCATTCCATTTCCTCCTCACAGTGAGAGATTCAATACATTGTACATTGCTGTCATTAGTTGTGTGTTTCTATAGTAAGGAACCTTTGTGGTGTCTCCAATTGTTGCAGGTGTTTGGAAAGAAACATACCAAAGGGAGCATTGGACTCTTATTGTTCTGATGAGGGAAGACTACAGGGGTGTTGTAACTTCTTTTTTTCTTGAGGCAATGCCCTTACTTATGAGATGAGCAATATAAAATGCCCTTCTTACCACCATGGAGACATGGTTATCGAAGTTAAGGTTGCTGTGAACCTGTGTGCCCAAATCTCTCACCACTAACTGCATGCTTAGGGTATTGTTATTGATGTGGTAGTTTGCAGGAACATCACCCTTGCCAAAGGGGATAATAATGCATTTTTTGCATTAAGTTTGTGACCATGACTTTGGCACCAGTCATTAGTCTGCATAAGACCTTCTTGTAAGATGTTTACATCACTAGGGCTTTCAATAATCGCTCCCAGTTTGCAGTCATCAGAAAACTTTGTCAGCCACAGTCCTTTTGTTTTAGCCTGTACTTCAGAGAAGTAGATTCTGAACAGCAGGGGTCCCAGAACCAATCCCTGTGGAACACCACTGGTTATGGGTCTGCTGGAGGAGGTGGAGTCCCCTATTTTGACTGTATGAGTTCTATAAGTGAGCCAGTTTGCAGTACTATGCTCAGGTCCAGGATGTTTCAGCCCCTTGTGAGCATTCTTCCTTTGACTCAGTATAATGTACTGTCATCCATGGCTGTGTCTAACTGCATCAGCTGATATTTAGTGTCATGAATGATGTCTCTCTTCTTTATGTGTGTCTCATCTATGCTTCTTCATCTAACACATCTTAGTTCGGGAAGCCTTCTTTATCCAGTAGCAATATTTCGATGTCAATAAAACATCGCTCACCAGTGCAATTTCGAACACTTATTGTATTATGTCACCAAAACTGAATATTTATATATGCTATACTGATTTGACAGAGTCTAATTACTTTTTGTTGTGGCTCAGATAAAGTCAGAAAATTCTAATCATAATTAATGCAGCTTATTAAAATTGCATATAATAAAATTGCCTAATCTCTGATGTTTCCAATACTGCTGGGAGTAGCAGTACTAGAGGGACATCTGTGGACTGTTTGCAGGATTGTTTCTCTTCTCTATTATATATTCAGTACTGTAATTTCTTCTAGAGTTTAGGGTAGATATGACACCTTGGTAGAGTGTCTCTATAACAGTGCCCCAAAGACTTTCAGAATACTAGAGATCCTCCATATCCATAAGTCTAACTCCTCACATAGTATCCGATCAAAAGGCTTAAATCTTATATGTGACATTAACAAAACCTGCTGGAGAGACAGGTTTGTCTCCCACAGGCTGCCCCGCCTCTGGAATAGACTCCCCATATATGTCAAACAAAGTACGTCGCTGACCCTCTTCAAGCGCAGCCTTGATGAGTGGATGGGTAACGACAAATTTGTCCAGGGGTTCCACCTATGTCCCTCACTGACAGGGGTGACAGGTGCTGATTGAGGTTTCTTTTTTGGGTATAAACTCTTGTCTAGGCTTGTAAGGGCCCCAGAGCCATTAGCCTAGTAATCTATGATCTATGATCCTATGATATTCATGAGAGCTGTCAAAACAGCAAGCAGACCAAAGACATATCCTTTTCAAAGACATCAAGGACATATCCAAGGAAATCCTGATGAATTATAGCAACATTTCACTATGTGACATAGATATTAGTGCTACAGATGTTGCTAATGCTCACAGTTTCAGGATGCATCTTTTCCTTTTGATGCAATATTGCTATGCAGATATAGTTTTCAAAACAAACATGACAACTAGCATTGATAAAATAAATAAATGACAAAAAAGGTGCTGTTTCCTTTGGATATTCTGTCATGTATGACAGGAGGTGATAGTTACTTCTAAGTGGGAGTATGATTCCAATAAATTTCTTAACCCATCAACTCTGATTATTTCAGGTGTTTAGTAAACATGGAACAAATACTTGTAGGATGAGATAGATGCTCCATATAACCTTTGTTTATGTGTAACACTCGGGTGTCTGTGGAGATATTTATCCATTGCCCTTTACTGACTATGCTAGAATAACATTCGTACTAAGACAATATGTTTTCTTTGTCAAAGAGAAGGTGCATGCTTTTCTTAACATTGTGCCTTCCCTCCTCTTTGGTTAAACAGGCATTTCACTTTATTATTAATATCATTACAATGGTTTTAAAAAAGCATGAAATATGTTTCTAATAATTTATTTTCTAAGCTGGTCAAATGGTGCATTTAATTTTGGTTGCAAATTAAAAACTATGGCAGAAGAAAGTCTGCATTTCCTTGTGAGCTCCAGATCAATAGCAGAATATGATAGCTATCTCTTTTATATATCTCTTCAGCTAAGGGACAACAAATCATATTAATTCATACCATAGGATGTAAAGTGAGAGATAAAACAAAAAATGTTATTTTCAGTGAGCATTCAGATAAAAGCATCAGGAGAGAGGCAATATTTTATATACTTCTTCCAAGTCCACAAAAAGGTTTATTGTGAATTATGCTCTTGAGAGAACATCTGCAGATAATAATTCTGATAGTAATACAAGAAGCAGTTTCTCAGACAATAAAAGGATAGGCCAGAAAAGTGCATTTTTTTCAGGATTTAATTTCACAAGTAAAAATAAAAATGGGAAATGAAAGAACAGATAAAATAAATAAGTAATTGTATGAGCTGAACAAATGTAGAAATTTAAATTACATTGAAACAAGGTAGGAAAATCAATCAATCAATCAATCAATTAATCAATCAATCAATCAGTCAATCAATCACTTAATCTAAATGCTGCAATTTACAAAGAACGCAGAACTGCATATATGGGCACACACAGGGCGGCAGAGAAAAAAAATAGAATTCAGTATGGCATCCTTTATGGCAAAGGAGTACATTGCTGTACAAGCCAAACGTTGGTTATGGAAAATGACTTGTTTACAGGCAAAACATTTATAAATAATAGATTACCAAGTAGTGCAAATATTATAGTGCAAACAGAATATGTCCTCAAATGGATATGGCAAAACTTGTAAAGGTGAATAACTACATATAGATGAAAGCTGATGAAGAAATTACAGTAGTCAAAGTGCTATGGCTGGAAACAGTCAGGAATAAAATGGAAGACAATGCATTATTTATGAGAAAGATCAGTAATTGAAATGATAAATGCAAAAGTTCTGTTCACAAATAATGAAGTACACATAGTGATTGAACAAAATGAATTGATAAATCAGGGTCAATAATATCACAGGGATCAAAAAAGAAATGATATTTATGATGAAAATGCAGAGAAATATATTACAGTATGATGATCTGGCAAGAAGAAAGGGATAATTAAGGAATTCAGTAACATAGGAATGTTTATTACTTAAGAGAAAAGCAATGGTATGGTTATGCAGGTCTTTTGTGCAGTTAACATAAATTGAAAGATTGCAACTGATAGTTCTGTGATGAACCATAAAAGTACATATACACATGTTGACTTGTATGTGTCAAACAGTTAAAGCTATTGAGGATCTTACAATTCTTAACATTGGTGCCTTGTCACCTGACTACTTAACACCTCTGCAGTGTTTCAAGTGCTTCTTATAAATATTTCATGTCCATAGCTGTCCTGATTTTATGCTGATAGCAGAAGAAAATTACCATTTACAATTCACACAAATGAGTCAGAGGTAGGTAGCTGCAGTGAGTGACTGAGGCATCCTCTGGGTTTAAATCTTAAAATATGTGTACCAGAGATGAGCACTTTCTAATCAGAGTTCCCCACTGAGGCTTCCCATGCAATAAAAGATGATATATTTTAGTTTCAATGCAGCAAGGAGACACAATGTCTAAAACTAGGGAACTTTTTGTATGGTCTTGTAAGTGTTTTATTGTTTTATGACTTCCAGTATCTGCCAAAGATGTGAGGAAAAGCCCTTGTCTATGTTCATAGGTTCATAGGTGGGTACTAGGCTATCTGCCGGAAGGCATTTATAAGCCTAGCCAGAATGTGTTGGCTTTCGCTGTCCCTTAGATTAGTTCCCTGTGCCTCTGTCCAACACAGCCACTGAAGTGATCCCCGAGGTAAACTTTCTGTTTCCCATCCACTCATCAAGGTTTCTTTTGAAGAGTGTTAGTGAGGAGCTCTGCATAATGTAGATTGGAATCTTGTTCCAAAGCATGGGAAGTCTCTGGGACAGGAATCTATCCCTCCAGCATGTCCTATTTATTGTTGTGGTGAGGTTTAGATCCCTAGAGCAAGTGGCTCGAGGGGATATGGTTTTCTTTAGGTGGAGCATGTCCCTCAATTCTGAGTTGGACATGGCCTTGTATGTCAAGCAGAGATCACCTCTGAGTATGCGGTATGCAACCGAGTACAACTGGAGTTTCTTCAGTCAAGCTGCATAGGGCATCTGTTTGAGGCCATTGATCCTCTTGGTGAGGTACTTCTGTGGTCTTTACAGCTGTTGCAGGTGTCTTGTAAGGTACATCCCAAATGGGGCATTGTACTCTAAGATGGGTCTGATGAGTGATGAGTAGAGGGGCACAATGACCTCTTTTGATCTGGATGCAAACCCTTTTGTGATTAGATGGGCCACGTAGAAGGATTTTCAAACCATTTTGGCAATGTGAGTATCAAAGGTGAGATTACTATCTACTTGGGTCCCCAGATCCCTTATTACGTCTTCCATATTTAGGGGACTACCACCTATGTGGTACTTTGTGGGTACTTTGTTTTTTCCAAAGGGGATGACTATGCACTTTTTGGCATTTAGCTTGAAGCCATGATTTTGACACCAGGTATCCGTCTCAGTGAGACCCTTTTGGAGGATGTCTGTGTCAGCCGGAGAGTCAATTATAGCCCCTAGTTTGCAGTCATCTGCGAACTTGGTCAGCCATAGTCCTCCTGTGCTTGCCTGTACCTCTGAGAAGTATATGCCAAACAGGAGGGGTCCTAGGACTGAGCCCTGGGGAGCACCACTTGTAACCGGTTTAGTGATGGACCTAGCTCCTGCAACTCTCACCATGTGGCTTCTGTCTGTGAGCCAGCTGGGAACCGATCTTGTGATGTAGAGGTTTATGTTCAGGCTGGTGAGCTTGTTTATAATACCAGAATGGGGAATGGTGTTGAAGGCCTTAGCAAGGTCTAGGTAGGCTGTGTGTACCACCTTTCCTTCATCTAAAGCCTTGGTAACTGTCTCAAAGAAGTCCAGCAGGTTTAGGAGGCATGATCTGCCCTTAACAAAGCCAAACTGGGTAGGGTCCAGTGTTTGGAGGTTCCCAATGTCTCTGTTAATGAGTTCCATGATGATGCGCTCCATAGCCTTGCAGACCAAGCTAGTCAGTCTTATAGGGCAATAGTTCCCGGGGTCTGTTGTGGCTCCACCTTTGTGAAGTGGAATAACCGTTGCTGTGCGCCACTCTATGGGTATGTAGGCTGTGTGAACAGTGTGTTTAGGTGAGGGGATAGTTCGTCTTTGAGCTCATGTAGGATGCATCCTGGGACACTGTCGGTCCCATTGATGCTGAGTTTTTGGCTTTGGAGAGGGATGTTTTAACCTGAATGTCTGTGATTTCAGGGACTCTATATTCTTCTGGTATGGTTATGGGCCCTTTTGGGGGTGAGAGGGGGGTGAAATTTGTGCTGAACCTGTCACCCAGGATGTTGGCGATATCGGTCACTTCAGTGTATTTTGTGCCATTCTGCACTAACCCTGAGCAGATCTGAGCATTGCCACTTAGATTCTTGACATAGCTAAAGAATGCCTTGTGGTTATCTTTGGAGTCCTTGACAATTTTTCTTTCAAAGCTCGCATGGGATGATTTTATGAGGGATTGTAGTTTCTTGCTGATACTGATCAGCGATGTCTTCCCTTCTTGGGATTTTACTCTTTTCTGTACTAGTTTCCTCCTTCTATTGTATAGCTTGTTTATGGCAGGAGTCCACCAGACTGGTTTCCTTTTCTTGGATGAGTGAGTCTTAGTTTTGCTTGGGATGGCACAATCCATGCATTCTTGTAGCTGCCCATAGAATGCATTAGTAAAGGATTTTGCAGCTTGGACAATGTTATCCTTCAGCATGGGGGCTTTGAAACTTTCCACCTCGGTCTTAAGCAACGTGAAGTTTGCTTTTGAAAAGTTTTTCATGGTGGCTTTCTTGTCTGGGGGTGGGGGTGGAATATGTATATCCAAAGTGATTTGTTTATGGTCAGATCTAACCAGCGGGGGGTTGACCTCTGGTGTGGAATACCGGTCACCCATGTTGGTGATGACCAGGTCCAATATGTTGTCACCTCTGGTGGGAGTGTTGACCAGTTGAACCAGGGCATTTGAGTTTATAAATTCTATGAAAAGTAGGGCAAGGGAGTTAGTACTTGAGTGGTTCTCCCAGTTAATGTTTGGGTAATTGAAATCACCCAATATTTGGTGTTTGGTAGGACCTTTATGTTTCCCAGTGTTTCCAGAAATGAGGAATGGGGGTCCTGGGACATGGTGGGTGATCTGTAGCAAGCTACAATTTGAACTGCAGTTTTTCCCATTGTTAGTTGCATGTGGATGATCTCTGAATCATCGTGCTGTGCCACTAATCTGGAAGTGTGGGTATCCTTGATGAATATGGATACGCCCCTTCCTTTTGTATTTCGATTTGGGTTCTGTGGCCGAAATGTATGGTATGAGTTGTAGCCTGGTAGTGCTGGAGTACTCTCTGGAGCCTTAAACCAGGTTTCTGTTTCTGCACATATATTGATTTTCTCCATACTGAAGAGTGCCTTGAATGCATGCATTTTGAGGTTTAGATTTCTGGCACTGAGTAGCATTACCCTAAGATTTTGTTACTGGTGCTATTTACGGTGGTGGGTTTGTCTTTTGAGCCTTCCCTAAAAAAAGCACTATGGGGGTGGCAAGATCCTTGGCAAGTATTCGAAAGCCTAAGGGTGGCAGGTGCAAGCCATCTCTAGCAAAGCAGCGTGGCTTGTTGAGCATGTCATCCCAGGCAGACAGACACTGGATCCCCTTTGAATGACACCAGAAACTTAGCCAATTGTTGAAATCAAGAATTTTTTCTTTATACCATGGTATCATTCTTGGTGAGGGCAGGATGCTACTCAGGGTCAGGGCCATACCGACCTGGGCTACATGATCAGAGAGCTCTTCCATGTCCCTTTTCATGTAATACAGGGAGGTACGGCTCAGGTCATTCACACCAACATGGACAATGATAGAGTCATATTTGTACTTGCTCTGGAGTGACCTGAGTGCTTGTGTTATGTGGTGGATCCTGGCACCCGACAGGCAGCTAACAGTAAACTTCTTATTCAGCCTAGTGATTGGGACATCAGTGTACCTGACTATAGAGTCACGTATTACTAGTATGTTAGGTATGTTATTTTGCCTTAAGGGCTGTGATTGCATGGCACACAGGTTTTGTGTAGTATGTGTTTCATGGTTTGTGTTGGGGGTTTGGAGGTTGCTTGGATATTTGCTTTGGAGGTCTCTGTTGGTTTTGAAGATTTTTATTTAGAGCCTCCAAGTATGTTTCCATGTATTTATGTGTGTTTTTTAGTGGTGCTGGTTTAATGGGTCTATGTAAGACTGGTGGTGTGATGCAAGTATTTCCCTTCTCCTCTTGACTGTCTGATCCAGTCTTGGGTTGAGAGAGCTTAGCCTCTAGTTTGGCTGTATAACCGCATCTCTCGCATGTATTAGTGTTTGGTGGTAGGAGGAGAGGGTTGTCTGTGTACATGAGGCAGTTGTAACATTGCCTCAAAATGCCCAGATTCACCAGTTGGACTGGAGAGTACACCTGAAACTGCCCTTTGGACATGCCTGGATAGGTACAGTGAACTGTTTTACTGGTTGGCTGGTAAGGTCGAATAGAGAGCCTTCTCCTTCTGTACAGTACAGGAGGGTCTAGTGCTAGGATTTAGAAGTGCTTGCTATAAGTTTTGAGCAAGTGCCGGGCTGAGAAATGAATGGCTTGAGTGCTTAAGTTGAAAGTTTGTCTAGTTCCAATGAAAAAATTGAAGAGGAGACTTTGTGGAGCTGGGAATTGATTTACCCTAGCTAACTGGTGCTGCCCAGCATGCAAAACTGGGCAAATATGGTATTTATAGCAGGGAAATTAAAGAGATAGAAATTAGCCCAAAATGGCCAATAAACTACTAATTTCTGGGCTGAAACCACTCCTCCAGGGACAGATAGGCTGCTCAAAGCTCCCCTCTCTCACAGGTGAACAGAGAAACTTCCTTCTATCCAAGTAAGGTATGGGCGAATACAGAGATTTGTAATACAGCCCTGAATTCAGCACTAACCTGAAAACTGGACTACACTAGCTTAGAAAGGTGGGAAACATATATATATATATATATATATATATATATATATATGGTTCTACCCAGAAGATCGACATCGAAGAAGACCGGCGTGAATCGCGGTGGCAGAACATCGACAATGCAGAAGACCGACGACGGATGACAACACCAACGCCGAGGATGCCGACATGGGAAAAGGCTGTGTGATATCGTGGTAGACGACGTTAGGGGGGGTGCGAGGCAGGTATGGTGGAGATTGACGGTCTGGGGGGGGGGGTGGTGGGTTAAGTGAGTTAGTGTTGTGTGTGTGGTTTGTGGAATGGGGATGTGTTTTGTTTTAATGGTTTCGTGTTTATGGACTGTCGAATATGTGGTGTCGGTGATGTGGTTGTCGGTGTTGTGTGGTTTCGACTATGTCAGGTAGAACCATATATATATATATATATATATATATATATTGTTTGTTTTTTTCAGAAAATAAAGCAGATACACTCAAAAAACAGTTTAAAAGCACAAAAAAGGATAATTATTGTTATAAATCGCAGATCAGAGTTGTAGTCAATGCCCCCAGTAATAAAGTAGGAAGAAACACAAATATAGTAAAAGCAGATGAATAAAGTGCAATATATATATATATATATATATATATATATATATATATATATATATATATATATATGGATTTACCTTAGTAGATCGACATGTTAAAAGAGCGAACATGAATTAACCGACGCCAAAAGATCGCAAGTCACTTCACCGACGCCAGAAGATCGACAGTGCACAAACACGACATCGCATACACCCGACACATCGTACCAACAAACAAAACAAATCCCCTATCCAAAACCCACACACACAACACAAGTACACCAAAATCCTTACAAACAAACACTAACCCATACATACACAACTATCTACAACCCTAACCCAAACCCTTACCCTAAGGTCCATCATTATCGCACACTCACCTAACCCGCGCCCTAACCCTAACTCACTTATCCCACTCCTACCCCTACAGACCACCAACATCGCACACTTACCTTACTCGCACCCTAACCCTAACTCACTTATCCCAACCCTACCCCTACAGACCACCAACATCACACACTTACCTTACTCGCACCCTATCGTCCGTCACTACCGCATACTTACACATCCTTTCCCCATCGCAGTGTTCTCAGCGTCGGTGTCTTCCTCCGTCAGTCTTCTGCCTTGTCGATCTTCTGGCCGGTGAAGTGACTTGATCTTCTGGCGTCGGTTAATTCGTGTTCGCTCTTTTAACATGTCGATCTACTAAGGTAGATCCATATATATATATATATATATATATATATATATATATATATATATATATATATATATATATATTAACCAGAAAAAAGTTCAAAATTGAGCCTTGTTCCAGCAGTCTTCAATCAGACAAGTTCTAACTGCACATCCCTGCTTACTAGGGTGCAGGGGAACCTTCTCCAAAAAAGATGGCCTGGATTAGTGCCTCAGATTATACAAACAAAGCTAGATTCAGCAGGCCTGAATCTGGTCTATGTTGCAGCAACAAGGCGTATCAATTTCAGAAAGAAACAGTTCAAATAAGCAGTCACAATAAGCCTGTGACCAGAAATTCCCAGCTCAGAAGGGCAGAATCCAGCCTCTCCTTTCACAAGAGTGCAGACCACAAGCCTTTTCAATGTAGAATAACTGGCCTGAAGCCCAAGTGCTTAAGCCAGAACTAATACACTTTTAGAATAGCAGACACTGGGCCTTCAATCAGCAATTCACAGCTTAGAAGGATGTAAGCTACCTGTCCTGCCACAAGAGTGCAGACCACAAACCTTCTTAATGTAAAACAGCCTGTATGAAACCCAAGTGTTTAAACCAAAAGACTTGGAATAACAGTTACAATTTAATCAGGCTACGACCAAGCAGTAATAAATGCAGCAGAATAAATAAAACTGAGTACTTTTAAGAAAAGCAAAATAAAGTAGGAGGAAACACAAATACAGTAAAAGCAAATGGATAAAGTGCAAACATTTTATTTATTTATTTTTTTAAGTGCAACAAGAGAGGAAGGAAGAACCTAAGTGGGCTGGCCTTCTCAAATCTTCTCTCTGTATTAAGTAGAGTGAACACTAGACTCAGAATATGATCTCACTGTACTCAGTTAAGTGAGCAAATGATATGGACCCAGGGGGAGTGTTCTAATACAAACTTACAGGAGGGGCAGGCAATTTCAGAGCCAAAAACACAAATACTAACACAAGAACAGGGAGGGTGGGTGGGAAACTAACTGCAGAAAAACACACAGCACACTGTTCAGAAACACACAATTAGGAAACAGAAGAAAAAATGAAAATACAGTACTTTTAAAACTGCAAGCTTGTACTTAACAAAAAACTAAAATCCACTACTGCAAGTTTCACTTAGCTTCAGCTTGTAATTCTGATGTTTGTAGCCAAGCAAGTCTCTCAAGAGTTGAGCATAAAATTATTTCTCAAACTTTGTGGCTAGCGCTTAAAGTACAGAGGAATCCCTCTAGGCTATTAAATATCAGCTAACAAAGAAGTGATACCAACACCCCCTCTATAACAAAATAATTGCAGAGAGACACACAGCACACTGTTCAGAAACACACAATTAGGAAACAGAAAAAATGAAAATACAGTACTTTAAAAACTGCAAGTTTGTACTTAACAAAAGACTAAAATTTTCTACTGCAAGTTTCACTTAGCTTCAACTTGTAATGCAGATATTTGTAGCCAAGCAAATCTCTCAGGAGTTGAGCATGTATTTTTACAGGTAGATGCTAAGTGCTACCAGCTGCCATCAGTGGTTGCTTTGGGCCTGGAGACCAGAAGTCAGATGACAAGAAATGATGTAATTCTGCAAGCTAGCCCAGCAGTAATATTTCAGATATTAATTTGAGAAGTCTCTTAGAGAGACACAACATTCTGTATCATGTCTTCTGACAACAACTGGAAACTCCATTCACCACATCTGTCTTACTCTTAAGTAAGTTAACTAGGGTACAGTAATTCTCTCAGATTCAGTCAGGAATATAGTGAAGCATGGTTTAGATGTTTTTCTTTCTTTATTTGAGACTGTCCTACAATGTTGTTTTAAATATTTCCTGTGGTTTTGAACTTTGAGGTTACTGTCAATATATACTGAGTATTTCCTTGTTCTTTTATTATTTTTTATTAAATATATTTAAACCTTTTATTGTGTCTGATCTGTGTAGATATATTTAAGTTCTGAGAGTACTTGCATATTTATTTGGTGACACTGTGTAGGCCACTCCTAATAGCCTTGTTCTGGTTCAAACGACCATTTGTAATAATAGTAACATTACACAGTTAGATTGGACACCCTTTGTTAAGAGCCTTAAAGTAGCTGATAAGGAGTTGATTGTTGGCAGTGATAATTAACTTAAAGTCTGGGCAAAAGGGGCATGGCTAGTACACCTGTGCCAGCTTTTCCTAGGTGTCTGTGTGTATAAATCAAACCTCAAAGAATGTGTGTGTCAGCTACATGGGTAGGGACATGAAGCACTGGTTGGACAGAGGATGGTGGACGTATTGGCTTGGCCACTCAGCTGAGATCTCAGCTCTATAGCTGTGCCAGTAGGGAGTCTTATTTGGTATCTGAAGAAAGAGGGAGAAACTAGCCTCAGACTGATCGTGGTCTCTGCGTGCTCTTAAGGGAAATTGCACTTGATGCAGAAAGCTGCTTCTGGAAATACTGTGTGTGTACCTGCCATCCTCCCAATGTACGTCCCACACTGGTGCCAGTGGTGAGGATTGAGGCTCCTTAATTACTGGGCCAGTGGTGGGGCATCACAAAGACTCACTCTCTAAGTGGTTCATGCCACTGGAGAAGTGCATAAGCTGCCAGATGTTCTGCATTGCTCCTCTAATCCTCATATGGTGAAGCAAAACCCAGTCATGTTCTTCCAGATGTGGAGCACAGAGCAGATTGATTTCTTCATACTTTTCAGAAGGTAGTCCCATTCACCTCTCTCTGGTATGGTCAGTGGGAAGGTGACATTAGACACATCATCTGCCCTCAGCCCTGGATATTCCTGTATAGATTACAACCATTCCTACATATTCCACATCTCAATGTAAAGTTTAGAGCAGGACACACCAAAATGTATCCTCTTTATAGCCTGGTGAATGAGAAGGTAAAGTTTCAGAATCTTGGTTCCCTGGTAATACTGGAAACTTCAGGATCAAGCCTAGGCTGCCTGCCAGGGTGGCATGACACTGGCTTGATTTCAGGACTTGCCTCCTGAAGCAGCTACCCTAAACTTATTGGATTTGACAGCCGGGGTCTCAGAAGTTGTTGATGTTGCTGGAAAGCCTATTGCTCAGCAGACTTATGACTCCAAGTGGAAATGGTTCTCAAGTTTGGGTAAAGTAGTATCTTCTGCTTTGCTCATTCAGCTAGTGGGTGATCTTCACCTATTTCAGAAATCTGTATGCCTTGGGCCTCAGCTATTCAGTGATCAAGGTACATATGCCAGTCATCTATGTGAATCATGGACTTGTGAAGGTTTATGATTGTGTTGTAACAGAAACTGGTTAAAACGATTTTTAAGAGAGTGGCACCTCTCCATTCTCCTTTTATGAACAACTCTTCTGCATGAGATTTGAACTTCACGGTTAACTGATGGAAATGGTTAAAAGGCTTGCCAGTCTGCTGTTTGGATTCTTTAGATTAGTGGCATTGAAGTTAATATTTTTTGGAAGATAATTTTTATTAAAATCCCTAGTTCGATTTTTATGACTTGGGATTTCATGAACAGTATGTTTCTCAAGGTGAATAACTGCCAGTGGTAAACACTTTTCTTAGATGATATTAGAATGTGATCTGGTCTTGATAAATGTGCAAAAGCAATGTTTATTTATTTATTTGTATTTATTTTCTTGGGTAGAGCATTGAACTCTATGCACCTTTTTCAGACTCATCCTGGGAGCAGTGTCTGTTAAGTGGCTTGCTCAGAGTCACACAGTTAGGCAATGGAGGCTGAGGGAATCAAACCTTGCACCACTGGACCACAGGAAGCAGCTTGTTAACAGCTCCTTAATCCTCTAAGCCAACTGCCAAAACATTAAAAGCAGAAAAGTTGCAATGCCAAGAAAATATCAATCTGGGACAGAAATGTGATGTAAAGCAACTTGAGCAGGAGGGAGTCTATAAAACATGAACACATTTGAATAAAATTCAGTAAGAAATATTGCAGAAGACTAAAACTAATATTGAAAACAACCTTGACATTTAGGAATAAAGTCTAAGTTATAGACCAATTTGCTCTTCTTGGTCTAACTTACACTTCTGGGGTAATTGACTAGCCTCAAAAGATATTGGATCAGTTGGACAGGAAAATAAGAAAAATGCTTCATGTTTATCAAATGATATATAAAAATCAGTGTATACCAAGATTATATATTCCTCGCTCAGAAGGAGGTATGGGCCTCCTCAAAATTGACTGCATGTATAGATCTGCAGTTGTGTGACTGCATACATATTTGCTGACCTCATCAGATCCAAACATAGTGAAAGTTTTAAAACCTGAGGAGAGGAGGGGAACTCTAAGAAGACCTCTGCTTAGTTTAGTACCAGCATTGCAGTGTCATGTGGGAATGGAAATTGAACCAGAAATAGACAAAAATCAGACAAATACTGAATGTGCTAAAAAACAAAAAAAAGACTATAAGGAGAAGGATCAGATGAGAAGGAAAGAAATGTGGAAAAGCCATAAATATTATGGCAGGTACAGATATCTCCTGATACAACCTTATGCGGATCAGGATTTGAAGCAGGAATGGGTAAGGAGAGGTGAGATGAAATCAAAAGATGAAAGGTTAATATTGGCAGCTCAGGATAGGGGACTACATATGTCCTGGCTTACAAAATTCATTGAATTTATGGGAAAAACAGATAAATGTAGATTCTATAAAAAAGAATTAGAAACAGTTGCACATCATGTTGTTGGGTATGACACACTCACAGCAGTGAGCTTGTACACTGAAAGGTACAATAATGTGGCAAGACTGTTGCACTGGGATTGTACAAATTCTACAATATAGAAGTGACTGAGCAGCATTGCATATATGAAAGACAAAACAGTATAAAGAATGACGAAGTGTACATCACATGGGATCACCTATTACCAACAGCTCAAAAATAGATGTAAGAAAATCAGATATAGCAGTCCATGAAAAAAAAAAGTAGCAATGATCATTGCAATTGCTACATCTAGTGATTACAGTGTCTTATGTACAAAGAGACACAAAGCCATACACTATCAGTATTTGCAGGCAGAATCAAGAGCAACTTGGAACAAAGATACCCAGATTGTTCCTACAGTAATAAGAGCAATGGATCTAATAAAAAAGAATCTGCAATCATAGTCAGACATTCTACCAATACATGTAACTCCATATGAATTGCAGAAGGAACCACATTTTGGACACACTGCCGGTTCTGCAAAGAGTACTTTTGGGTAACATCAGAGATGAAAACAATACTAATTTTATGAACTTTAATTATACCCTGACTTAGAAATCGGGTCCATTCCCGTTATTGTATAAAAAACCCAAAAGTCTGAAATTAAGCAGAGCGAACCCACATTTCTTCCATAAGTAGATTTGGAGTTTATGCCAGTCTGTTAATCTCCTGGTCTTCTTTGTCAGGAAAGAAATCTAAGAAAGGGCCCTTCATGAATTGTATGTGCACTTGGCAGCCTACATTATATCTGAGATAAGTGTACTGTATGGATGGCCCATTTAATCATCTTCTTTACATTATGGAGTGAATCATCTATGGTCAAGGAGTGCCTAGTCAGCTGCACTTTTTTGTAAAGCTTCTAATCACCCACTTGCAAATACTGCAGTCAAAACAGAGGAGGCTTGATGTGCTCCCATGAAGGATATCTCTATTACTGTTATCTGTGCTACAGTCACTACATCGATGGTGCATACCTTCATTAAGTACCACTGCCTCATCCACAGCTCAAGGAGTCATACTCTTCAGGACTCAACCATCTGAGCTCTCTGCTCTTGTAATTTTCTGGCTTCTTCCACACTGGAGGTTACTGTTTGGGGTTCAGCACAATCTAGGCTCTACCAAAGAACATCCTTGATATTAGATATAGGAGTTACAATATTACCATATAATGTGATCTATAAAAGGCCACTTTGCCTATTCAAACATATTCTCAATTCATCCTTCTCACAGAAAACTATCTTCTCTTCTAAACTTCACTCAGAGTTTTATATAAGTCAGACAATGTATACTTTTACTGCTTGTTAAAGGAATATATTGTCAATATGAAAACAAACTTAAAGACTTTGGAGATGATCACTCTTAAGTAGTCAGTGCATTACATTATAGTGCACATTTGTAGAGGTGCAAAAATTTCACTCTTAAGTAGCCAGGGCATCGTTACATTATGGTGCACATTGGTACAGGTGCACAAACTTTACCTCATGTGGAGAGACACATCAGAAATGCTGCAGTCTTATCGGTCTTGAACATAAATCCCACAGAGGACACATGATGTAGATCAGCTGATACTCTCTGAACATTACTTTTATTTTTAAATGCTCTGAAACAACATATCACAAGTGATTTGTCAATGATGACAGAATTGATGACATATACAAACTGAAAGTGGTGTCTCACAAGTAGTATTAAAAAAACTTCTGGTCAAAACAATCAATACTCTCTAAGATGTTTTGAAGATGTTTTCCTTAAATAATCTATTTCCATTGTAGCTACACTGGAAATATACTTCTGAGATTAAGTGTCTGATGTGGAGGAGAAAGGGTTTCTCAGAAGTAGTTGGGAGTGCTCTGCTCATCTGCAATAAAAGATACCGATCAGCATTTCCAGGAAAACATCCTTTGTAATAAAGACTGAATTGATATAGACTGACAGAATATTAGAAAGGAACACTGTTATGTTCGCTATATTTTTGACTGCATGATGAATTCTTAATATTCATTTTTATTTGCCTTTGAAGAATGCCTCTTGCTTAGAGCTGGACCTGAAGACTACATTGTGAGGCATTTCTTCTGTTGCTGTTTGAAGCTGTTTAGCATTCAGAGAAAAGCATAGGCTTTGCTTTTCAATTCTGCTTTCTTGATCAAAGGAAAACACTTTGTTTTTTACTTCAGTACATCAAATGTAAGGCAAGGCCTTTGTATGAACTTGGTGGAAAAGTACTCTGAGCACAAATGTAAGTTATTGTTCAGTATTCCTCTGGACATGACAGTGGTATTCAAGACAGAGAAGCATATTCAGTCAATTATATTGTAATTCACGGAAACGCTCATGTCAAAAATTTAACCTCTTTTGTTCTTTATCATCTGCAATGCTGCATTGATGCATGGACGTTGGGATACTTTGAAAAAAATATATACATGTGCGTACATAGATATCTAGGGACAACATGCCACAATACATGTACAAAGTAAGAGATATATCCAGAGGCCAGATCACTGTGATACTTTAATTGCAGGACCAGCTATGCAGATGTCACACAGATATCATATGATGTTTGCAGAGTATTTAAGAGACATTGTCTTCTATTTTATGCTGCATTGGTAGACTTTACAGTACCACTGTCTCACCAGATGCATAGCTCGTTTATTCAGCTGACAAATTAGAAATTTTTAGTTTATATCCTCACACCACATATTTTGATTAATTACTTACACATTATTACACTATGGTATGAATTTTCACCATCTCTTCTCCTGTTCTGATTATAGTTTATATATGTTTCAAAGTAGAACCATGTGGTATTCTAGCATAAATGTGATGAAGGAAATGGTTCTGTCCTGGAAGGTTCCATCCTTCTCACTGATACATGCATACAATCACACTAAATGCTTTTGTCTCCAGCATATCATAAACAACACCAAATACATGCATACAATAATACTAAATGCTTTTGTCTTCAGCATATGACAAGCAAAGTACCACTCCAGCCTGGGACCTTAACTTTATATTGGAAAAACTTACTCTTCCCCCCCTTTGAACCGGTTGCTACAGCAGAGTTGAAATTCCTCTCTTGGAAAACAGCTTTACTCTTAGCTATCACTTCAGCAAGAAGGGTACTGAACCAAGATCCTACTTAGTGGAATCTGACTGTGTAGAGTACAGGAGAAACCACAAACCTCTTCTTCCTGTATCAGAAATGATATTGCAGCATTGTACCTGTGATACAGACTGTAGATCTCAGAGCAACCCTGACAATGTTCATACCGAAGAACATGTCGCAGTATCCATTCCCGTTCCTGATGATGCCCCCAAAGTTGAACATTCTTTGAAGACAGTCCCCATTGCTAGACCCAGTTCTGACTTTTATGGTACATGGTACTACCAGGTTATACCTCATACCATGCTTTTCGGCCCAAAAACTTGGACCGAACCACAAAAGGAGGGGGAGTATCGATATTCATCAAAGATACCCACACCTCCAGGTTGGTGGCAAAGCACGAAGCATCAGAGACTATCCATGTGCAACTAACAGTGGGTAAAACTGCCTTCCAGTTTATAGCCTGCTACAGACCACCCTCCCAAACCCAGGAACCCCACTCGGCCTTCCTGAGAACACTGGAAAATATGAAGGTCTCTCCAAACACCATTATACTGGGCGACTTCAACTACCCAAACATAGACTGGGAGCATTACTCTAGCTCCAACACCCTAGCCCAAAGGTTCCTAGAATTTATAAACTCAAATGCTATGGAAAACCTTGATACCACTCCCACAAGAGGGGAAAACATACTGGACCTGATCATCACCAACATGGGGACTCTATGCTCCAGACCAGAAGTGTATCCCTCACTGGTAAGATCAGACCATAAACTAATTTCACTGGATATTCACATCCCGATCCCACCCCCTGCCCAGAAAACCCCAGTGAAAAACTTCTCTAAAGCAAATTTCACACTCCTCAAAACTGAGGTAGAATCCTTCAAAGCCCCTGGGCCTGTGGAAAATACGGTCCAGACCGCAGAATCCTTTATAAACGCATTCTATGAACACCTTCAGGAATGCATGGATCATGCGATCCCAAATAAAACCAAGACCCAATCCTCCAAAGGCAGATGTCCTGTCTGGTGGACCCCAGCCATAAACAAACTATACAATAGAAGGAGGAAGCACAAAATGATAGAGCAAAATCCCAAAAAGGGAAGGCATCACTGATCAGTATTAGCAAAAAACTACGGGCACACATAAAATTGTCTAAGGCCAGCTTCGAGAGAAAAATTGCACAGGACACTAAGGATAATCACAAGGCTTTCTTTAGTTATGTTAGGAACCTGGGTGGTAATTCCCAGATATGCTCAGAATTAGTCCAACATGACAAAAAATACACTGAACCCACAGACATTGCCAACATCCTAGCTGACAGGTTCAGTGCAAACTCCCCCTCCCCACCAAAAGGGCAAATATCTATCCCAGCAGAGTGCTGCCCCCCTGACATCTCAGATGCTCAGGTAAGAGCCACCCTGTCCAAAGCAAAAAACACAGCATCAATGGGACCAGACGGTGTCCCGGGCTGCATCCTACATGAACTCCAAGAAGACCTAAACCCAAACATAAAACTACTGTTCAATCTCAGCCTTACTACAGGATATGTGCCCAAAGAGTGGTGTACAGCAACAGTGGTCCCTCTCCATAAAGGTGGTGCCTCAACAGATCCTGGAAACTATCGTCCCATAAGCCTGACTAGCTTGGTCTGCAAAGCTATCGAAAGGATCATCATGGACCTCATAAATAAAGATACTGGGGACCTACAAACACTGGATCCTACCCAGTTCGGCTTTGTTAAGGGCAGATCCTGCCTTTTATACCTGGTTGATTTCTTTGAAACAGTCACCAAGGCCATTGACGAGGGGAAAGTGGTCCACACAGCCTACCTGGACCTCGCAAAAGCCTTTGATACAATACCCCACTCGGGCATTATAGATAAGCTCACCAGCTTAAATATAAACCCCTATGTCACTAGATGGATTGCAAATTGGCTCAAGGACAGAACCCACATGGTTAGAATTGCTGGAGCCATGTCAGACTCCAAACCAGTTACAAGTGGTATCCCACAAGGCTCAGTCCTGGGACCTCTCTTGTTCAGTATATATTTCTCGGAGGTACAGGCCAACATGGAAGGACTGTAGCTGACCAAGTTCGCAGATGACTGCAAACTGGGCGCCATAATCGACTCTCCAGCCGACACAAGCATCCTCCAAAAGGGCCTCATAGAAGCAGACAACTGGTGCCAGAGCCATGGCCTCAAGCTAAATGCCAAAAAGTGTATAGTCATCCCCTTTGGCAAAAACAAAGTGCCCACAAATTACCACATAGGTGGTAATCCATTAAGTACAGAAGAAGTAATTAGGGACCTGGGGACCCAAGTTGATAGCAATCTCTCATTTGACAACCATGTGGCCAAAGTGGTTAGAAAAACATTTTATATAGCCCACCTAATCATGAAGGGATTCACATCTAGATCAGGGGACGTAATCGTGCCTCTTTACTCATCCCTTATCAGGCCCATAATTGAGTACAATGCCCCTTTTGCGGTTAAAGAAACTGCAGCTCTACTCAGTGGCATACCGCCTGTTCAGAGGCGATCTGTGCCTGATGTATAAAGCATATCCAACCCGGAATTAATGGACATGCTGCACCTCAGAAAATCCAAATCCCATCGAGCTACGCGCTTGAGAGACTTGAACCTCCGCACTGAAATAAATAGGACATGCTGGAGGGACAGATTCATATCCCACAGACTCCCTTCACTCTGGAATAAAATCCCAGTCCAGGTTAGGCAGAGTCCCTCATTGACTCTCTTCAAGAGGAATCTTGATGAGTGGATGGGAGATCGTAGGTTTACCCCGGGTATCACTTCTGTGTCACTGTTAGACAGAGGCACAGTATACTAACCTCGAAAAAGGGCATAGCAAAATAAATTTAAAATGGGTGGCGAAAGCCAAACACATTCTGGCTAGGCTTATAAATGCCCTAGGGCAGATAGCCTAGTATGAACCTATGAACCTATGAACCTATTATTCAATTAATGTTTCAGCAAGTTTGTCTAATTTACCTTTCTCTAGCTGTCTGCCCATCTGTCTTTCAGTCTGTTGAGCTATATCTTTATCATAGGCATAGACGCACACACAGATAGACACACATATGCTTATCCCCACACCTGTAAATGCACATTTATGCTCAGTTGTATATGAACAAAGGAAGTAACAGCACACATTACAACATTTTAATTAAAGCCTGTAAAGAATGTTAATTCAAAACAAAAGGCTGATAACATTGTACTCATATATCAAGAAATGTCCACGGAAAGAAGTTGATGCAAGCTCTGGAGTGAATAAACTAATATTAGGCTAGCCATCTAGTGGTGTGAACATTGACTTTAAGTGATGTGGTCACTTTTGTTGTGACACCCTGACCATATGTACAAAACAGGAAAAAATGGGTTGATGCCGATGCAATGTTTTGCTCTGAATTAGGCTGGGTCTGTACATGTTAATTATTGTTTGGATGTCAAGGTGAAACAATGGGGACAAAAACATGTAATAAGTGTGATCTAATTCTGATATATAGCCCACACTGAATACTGCTTCTAGTATTAAACCTCAAAACAAGAAATGTCAGACCACAAATGAGTGATCGTTCATGTACCTATATATAGCATGTAAATCAGAACAACATTTCAAAACATTTTTTTACAGGTGACAAGCCCCCTGCACTCCCTCATGTGGGTGACAAGCCCCACATTCTCCTGAACTTTATGGTTACACAGCACTGGGGAAAGCATAAGTTCCCTAAAACAATAAACATTAGTCTTGAGTAATGCTTTCATTCATCCATTCAGAAAATATGATTCTTGTTCATTAGAGTAGCAGCAAACACATGAGAAGAAGCCTTGAAATCAAGATACAGTTGTACAACAGATTATTTCTTAGCTGATATCTTCTGTTTACAGATTAGAGTTTGTAACTTAGATAGTTGTGTTATAAAATAATTGCTCTGTCATTGATCGTGATCTTTTTGTGTAGGTGTTCTTGTAATTCTTATAGGTTAGATTGTATTTCTTGTTGAAGAAATATTTTAATTTCATTCTTATTTTTATTATTTTTAGCAAATACTGGCAATTTTATTTAATATAAATCAAATGAGTTGCAACAGTTTGCAGTACTATAGAAAATGTATATCAAAATTTCCCTGAGCATCCACTCCTCAATTTTCAAGTCTAGTAGATTATCAAGAAATATAATTTTGAGTCAATATGGTATTTTAGGAAGGAAAGTTAGTTAACATTTGTATCTTTTAAACTGTCATGTAGTTGCATAGATAATGTTTTCTCTTTCTATATTTTGAATTTTGAACATTTTTGTGTGCATTTAATGGCATAGCTTGTTATATAACTGATGTGCAAGAAAATACGCATCTATATTACAGTGGTTAAGATGAGCCTGTATATCTGTTATTCAGATATAACATTGATGTATATGACAGTTTCATAACTTTAGGACAGAGAATTTATGGATACAGGAAATCTAAAGAAAGAATGCCTCACCATCTTATTGACAGTAATGGCAGAATGACATTTTTGTGATAAAAAAGAGAAGCTGTATACATTCTATTCTTTGTTATAATTTGGAAAATAAAATAATGAATGCACAGAGCAATCAAGTTTGTAGGTCTGTCTTATTTTAATATCTGCTAAGTGGGTTGAATGCACTTCATAACAGTATGCTGATATTGTACTGAGTGTATTAAAACTGTCACTTAGTGAGGAAATGCAAATGGCTCTCATTTATTTCCTCACTAAGAGGCATTGTTCTTTTTCATATGCATGTTGTTCCCCTTTCTGTGTTGTAGTCTGTCTGTTTTTCTTTAAAACATTGTATAATTACAAAATGAACATTTTAATTGCATGACTGGCCTATCACTCCTTGAAAAGAGAGGTGAGATCTAAAGGTGGGCATTAGAAAGACGTACATGGCCATATGGCCAAGTTACCTCATATATTTAGTGATGCTGAGGTTCTGTGATGCCTCACTGTTTTATCTGCTGCTTAAGACCTTTTGCTATTTGAATAATCAAGTATTTTATCTAACAAAACTGAACAGCAAACAATTTATATATAAAGTAGAAATGTGTGACATGCTGTCTTACCTTCTCTAACAATCAGCTAATCTTTTATTTAGGTAGTGAGTACCATATTATAGTGTGCATCATTTTAGATGAGTATATCCCAGTCTATTCAAGTCTAGTCCAAATCATTATTATTTATCAATATCCACACCCACCTTTTACAGTCACTTGACTATGTGCATCTCAAATGTCTGAATATGATAAAAAAATTGCCTCACTAAAATATTCCAGCTTGGTTTACAGAAATGCACACTGAGTAATAACTCTTTAACTTCATCATGATAACCAGAGTCAGCTATTCTCATCCACTGACAGTTCCCATATTTAACAATTATTACAGCCCCATTGTTGATTGTGTATATCAGAGATGTCTGGTTGCAGTAAAATAAATAAGCAATTATAGACACGGTAATTTATTTCAAGTTTGTTTCACACAAGCATATTAACCCAAGTATTCCAACCTAATTTGCACAAATGCACACTAGGCTTGTAAAGTTAGACCGTTTACACTGAGAAAATGACCGAAGGGTAATTTACTTTCATCAACAGACATCCCCCCATCACTCATCCAGCAGTAGTAGTGTCTACTTTGTTGTGCACACTTCATCGGTCTAAGATAAAAACATATACAACTCAATCTCTTATTACAAGAATCAGGAAGAAAGCAAAACAAAAATAATAATAAGGACAAAGATCTAAACTCAGGGACTGTTTTTAAATATATATTTGTAAAGCTGCTAAAATTGACATGAATGTCATGAAGCATAAGAAATTTGAATGTTCAAATGTTTGTCATTATTTAGTGACTGCATTCCTCAGTGATTAGCCAGAAAACCATAGGTTTTATATGGAACAGACCAAAGATTTAAGACAAAGTTGGAGGCATTCTGAAAATCACTGACAGTTTCAACTTTGCTTCATATCAGCAGTAGCCAAAGAATAAATATTCCAACTTTTTTTCATAAAAATGTGCATTATTCCTGTAAATCAAATTTTAAACCGAGCAAATGACAAGACAGTATACTGCATTCATCTACAGCTAATACCCCTTCCTGTTTAGTGACTTCAGTTGTCATTGAACATCAGATACCTTTATCCTAACAAAATGAAAGAAACACTAGAAGGTGCAGCATTACAGAGAAATTGTGAGTCTTTCCTGAAGGATGCAACAGAAGACAGCCAATACATTATAACTGAAGAAAACGTAATACCATAGTAACTCCAACAGCATGTGACGGTGCAGCCAAAGTACCAAAACCATGAAAAAACAAACAAGGCTCACTTGGTACCACCGAGGTATACCAGGATACAACCTCACATCAGTAGATTTCAAATAAAATGCAAGTTGTTTTATAAAAATCAAAACAATGTATATTTATAACAAACGAGAAACCACTACAAATAGAACGTCTTAGCTCTTTCTTCCCACTACCTTGGGATTTCATCAGAACCGTTAAATCCATTCAATAAAACCATTATATAATTTATTTAAAATGGTCATGTGACTCTATTAATTTAAACATTAAAGAAATATAACTGAAAACCTACACAACAGTGCTTAAAAATGTTAAAAACTGATTAGTTAAAAATAAGAGAATGAAAAACTTTATCTCTTCCCTAAATACTTTTTAACACACTATTGCAGTAGGAGTATTATAAATGAGCTGCTCTGAATTTCAAAATTGGTACAATAGAAGTATGCTCATTTAATCCAGGTTTAATTGTGGCATTTAATCTGAGCTGCCAGATTAGCTCTCTTTTCTCTAGTTCAGTCTCCCATGTACCTACTCTTAAACACTTAGGAACAGTTTCAAGTATACCAAATAGGAATTTTGTGTATGATGGACAACTGTTTGTTTATACAAAGAATTGTTAATGTTCTTCTTAGCAATCGAATGCATATGTCGATAGATCCTTCTACAAAATTGCATTTCAGTTTTTCCTACATATAAAAATTACTGCATCCAACACATGTAGCTAGATATAATACTCCTTTAGAAACACAATTTCCATCTCCCAGTACAATCATGGAAACTGGTGACCCTACAAAAATTTTAGTCTGTTCTAAAATGAAACTGCATTGGTTACATGCACCACATCCCTTGGTACTCCTCCTCTTATACTTAGAAAAATCTATTCTGGGATGCTCCAAAAGGTTTTTAAGGTTCTTTCCAGTTTTGAACATGAATTTTGGGGTTTACCCCAGGTCGTAAAGATCTCAGTATTTCCCTTAAACATACTCCAGTTTTTGGCTAAAATATTCTTAATTTCCTTAGAATAAGAGCCAAAAGGGATAACAATAGAATTAGAAAAAACAGTTATACTATTAGTATTATTCCGTAGAATAAGTTGATTGTCTGGACTGTCCTTCCCCAGTAAGGGTTTATATTTATTACCCTAGCCATACAATATTTCTTCACAGGTTTTTATGTAAGACGTCTAGTGGGTTCTAGTGGGTATCCCCTTTCCTGAAACATTTTAATCAAAATGTTTATTTCTGACTTAAAGTTTGCTATGTCAGAACACATTCTGGTCACTCTAATAAGTTGTCCCTTAAAAAATATTTTTCTTCATGTACCATGGGTGACAGCTGTTGTATTCTAAATAACTGTTAGAGAATGTTAAGTTTTCTGAATATTTTCAAGGCAAAACATCCATTTGTTACATCCTTAAAAATCATCACATCTAAATAGTTGATTTTATCGATAGAGTGTATATGTGTAAACCTAAGAAAAGGAGTAGTGGTATTGATGTAAAATACAAATTCTGCTTTAACTGACCCCTGATTTTTCCAGAGTATAAATATGTCATCCAAATAATGGAGGTATGTATACCAATGGTCCTTAAACCCAGAATTAAGAACATAGGTCTTTTCCCAACTATATAAGACTAACGTGACATAAATGGGGCACAACTGGTGCCCATGGCAACACCCTTTACCTGTCAAAAAACGCCTCTTCAAAGGAGATGAATTTATTATGTAGAATGGTTTCCACTACTTCCATCACAAACTTTATAAGTGTATTGTCCAGGTTAGAAAGTTCAAGTATGCCAGCATAAAATAATTCTAGGCTCTCTTTATGGAGTATAGAAGTAAACAAATTGACCACATCAACTGTCAAAAACCTACAAGATTGACTTTTTTATTTTAGTTAAAAAATGCCAGGAATCTTTTAAAATATTTTCTACTGTGTGTAAGGAGTTCTTTAAAATACGGTCAACAAATACCCCAGGGGGTAAGTGATGGAATTGTGAGCTGCCACTTCTAACCAATAAGGGGGATCAGTAATATTTTTAAGACTCTTGGATATACCAAATGTTACTGGGATGACTGGATGTCTGTTAGAGAGGAAATTATGTAAATCTTCAGTAATAACCCCTTGCAATAAAGAGTCATCCAAAAATAGTTCTGTTTTTCTATATGCTAGACTAATTTTCTTCTTAACATTATTTTATATCTGTCACTATCATGAAGGAGGCTAAAATATGGCCAATATAAACATTTTATCCACTATAACAATTCCCCTACCCTCGTCTGGCTTCATAATTCTCAGTGTAGAATCTTTTCTTAATTCATTCATAAGGGGGTTATTTTCCTCCTTTGTTAAATTATAATATATTTCTTTTGAAATTATAACAAATGATGTATTTCAATACTGCAAGTATTCTCAAAAATAGCCACAGTAGAGTGGAGTGGTAGGTTGAATGTGCTTTATTTCTTTAACATTGCAAAAGCTGCATTAATAGAAGCTTCTAACTTTATCCCTTGTTTTTTAAACATCACCGGGAAGTTCAGCTTCCTAGTATATAACTTCAATTCTATTGATACATCTGCTGTATCCATTTTTGAAAAAGGGGCAAACTTAAAACCTGTTTTTGAAAAGCATTAAAAATCTTATCAATTCTTATATCTGTGTAGTTAAAAATATTAAATCCTTGAGAAGATGTTACCCTGCCTCCGTAAGTAACTACTATATCATTTGTATATGTTGTATTCTCTTAATACTCTATCTGTTCTGGTTGTTCTTTTTCCAGTTTATCCCTCTCCCCCTGTTCCTCTGACCCTTCTGGGAGTGTGGTTGTACTAAAAAAAGGTTCTTGCCTACGCTTGTTTCCTATCCTTTCAGACCTTCTAAGGGGTGGGAAGTCATTATCAAATTCCTCAGTATTAAAATTGTTAAAGTTGTTAAAATACCCTCTGTGTTGTGGAGAGTTGGGGTGAGTGTTGTTGTTGGGTAAAAACAAGTCATTATCAACATTGCTATCTCCCCCATGCTGTAGTTACCTGTGTTTACTTGTTCATAAATGAATGGTGTGGACGGTGTGCTCATATGATAGAATTTTGGTAAAGGATAAGCTTTGCATTGAAAGTATTCCATCTTATTTCTAGCCAGCTTCTTTTGTTTCCTAATCATGTTATGGTTGGCGTGCTTTTCAACCTTATCAAAAATGTTATCATATTTTCAAGTGTTATTTTCAAACAAAATATATTTTGTTACATCAGGATCTATACTAAACTATGTTTTTACATCCTAATTACTTCTTAATCATATATATACATGAACAGAAGCCATGTCCTATACAACTAAAAAATATAATTATAGTCACAGTGTTTTTTTTCTTTTGTCATGGGTTAAAAGGAACATTCTGTCATGAATTATTGGGTATAGTTCACAGTGTATATGATAGATTTGTTATTAGATGGCTTCTCATTTCAGTGCTAGTGAATTTTCACTCTTCCTTTTATTTAATTCCTCTGTCTTAAAGTTTCATGTGATAATAATTAGATTGGGTAAATGTGTTGGTTTTCCTCATAAGAGTTCATATTGCTGCAAGTTTCAGCTTGTCTTTGCGAATTAACATTTTTTTTCTGTAAGAGGTATTTGATAGTTAAATTTTAAAAGAAAAAGTCGAAACTTTAGGTCTTAAGCTCATGAGTGAATTAACACAAGCATCTCAGAATGAGAGTAAATTGTAGAATGTCTGAGTCATTGGGACTCAGAGATGCCCCACTCAGCAGTTTGGACAAGGGGAAGATAATTATTAGTTGCCTATCTGGAGCCAGGATCCATGGTATCATGCAGAGAGGTACTGATATGATTTTATCCTAGACCATGTGGGTGTAAATGACCTGAGACATACATCATTGTACTATATGAAAATGGACCTAATGGATCTCTCAGAATATCTGTCAGAAATAGGTATGAGCCTTGTCCTGAGCAGTATTCTAACTTCATCAAGAATGATACCACAGTATGAACATAAAATGATTGATTTTAATAATTTGCTTAGTTTCTTTTGTCACTCCAGTGGGATCTAATATCTGTCAGCATGGGAGAACAGAGTCAAAAGCCCACATTGCTTTGCCAAGGATGGGTTACACCTGGTTCCCTTAGACTTTCAGATATTGGCTAAAACTTTATCTACCCCCTTAGAGCACTTTTTAGGCAATGCCATAATGACAAACCTACCAACATAATGAATACTTCTACAAGCAATGTTAAGGTGTTACTGCTCAAAGCTTGGAGCCTAAACAAAAAGATCCACACCGTTCAAGCCCTCCTCATTCTAGAGAATGTAGACATAGGTGCCATGACCAGGACTTCATTTAAATCAGTAGAAAGTACCCCAGACGTGCAACGCTGCAGTGCCTTCCACACATTTAGGCTAGCAACAGCACAGACTGGGGTCAAAGGTAGAGTTCTTTCGATCCATGTAAGCAAAAAACATACCTCCAGATTGGTTAAACAGGATGATACTATGGAGCTCATCCACATGCAGTTCACCATAGGTAAGGTCCCTTGCCATATCATGGCTAGCTACAGGCTATTAATTTGTCCTTTATCATGGCTTAACTGCAAAGTGGTTTGCCACTGTTTCATGGTCACTGTAATGTAATTCTATTGAAATAGAAACTGTAACGTGTGTAGATACTCTGTATATAAGCTGCACATATAGGTTTGATAAGAGAATCTGTAACATATATGTATATATCTCTGATTATAAACTGTATTCTTCATATGCTTGAAATGTGAGACTGTAACTTGTATGTTGATACAATATGTTTGTACATATACTGTAACTTGCTTGTCTTTATCTGTTTGTAAGTTTGGAGCTTTTCTCCCCAGGCCTCCGCTGAAAATGAACACGTATCCAGTCGGACTATCCTGGTCAAGAAATGTAAAATAAAAAATAAAATAAATAATTGATCGGTATAGGGTGTATCTTATACATTTTTAATTATTCTTTTATCCATGAATGTAGAAACTGTCAAATGCTTTTTATATTTTATCCATGCCATACTTAGATTCTTCCTCTTTGTAGAGTTCTCCATTATGACTTTATTTAACAACAAATGATCCTTTGTTACATATAACTTTTTTGTTACCCTTTTGTTCTATTGTCATGGTTGACTTTTCTTCTAAATAACTATAAACAACGTCCCCATCAATTCCCGTGTATAGTTTATATGTCATCGGAAGGCAAGTTATTGGTCTATAGTTTTTAAGATAGCTTGCAGGTTCACTCTTAAATAAAAGTATTGTTTTCCAGTTGTTAACCAGGTTGGTGTCTATTCATAGTGAATATATAAATAGTTCTTAATCATGGCTAAATCTTCACGTAAAGAAGTTGATACTTTTAGCCAGAAGTTAGGTACTGCATCTGGCCCTGGGGTTTTCAAGTTAGGAAATTTTCTTAACTTTGCTTCAGTTTCTCTGGCTGTTACTTTATCCCATTTCATTTCCTGTACATTTGAACTTATTATTTATTTTGCTTCTTCTATCCATTCAACATCTTTGTTATGTTCCATGGGAACTTCATAGATATTTCTCCAAAATGTATCTATTTCTTTTTTGTGGTGTTTCAATTTCTTTTGCCTTATTTCCCAGTTCTCTATAAAACTTGTTTGGGTCATCAATAAATTGCTTATTTTGTACTTTTCCTTTATATTTATCTGCATATCTTCTAAGTTTTAATGCCTGTGCTGATATTTTTATTTTATTATTTCTATAGTGCACGACAGATTCTGATCTGTTCTGAAACTGTACATTGTTTTATCACATCTATCTTTCTGAGTATTTTTGTTCATCTGTTCCCTCTTCTATACTCTTCTAACAGTGGCACTTAATTTCTTTATAGTTTTCTCTATTTGATACTTCCATGGTGGCATTTGATTTCTCCTTCCTTTCCCTTAGTGACTTGTGTTTTTATGATAAGACTTTATCTGTTATTAATTTAGTTGCACAATAATATATCCATTTTACTTCTGCTATATCATATGAATTTCTATGAATAGTCCTAATTACTGTGTTCATTTGTACCCAACTTCTAACTTTTGGGGTTTTATTGACCTTCTGTAGTCTATTTCTTTCATTGATCTTAATATGTCTGTCCGTCTCTATTAAATCAAGCAACTCTTCTCTTAGATCATTTTCTTCTAAATTGAGGGCACATGCTTTGTTCTCCATTTCCTCCGGGCATTCTACAGAAAGTTCCAGAGCATCTTCCTGTCCCACATTCTCTTCAATTTCATCCTATGTAATCTGTTGCCCTTTTATATGGGAACTCACTGATCTACCATTCCACAACACTGACTGTGTTAGAGTTGCCATAATTTCCCGTTCCTTCGCTTGCTGTTCAACTTCAACTGAACTTTTGTACTGGTTTCCTGTGGAAGGCTGTAAAGTATCATCATATGGCAACTGATCAGATGTTTCCTTCTCCACTGGTTTCTCCTTAATTTGGAGATCCATTGCTCTGTCCTGTTATGGTGTTATCAGAATTAGATTTTCTACACTAAATCCTTCACTTTGCAAGTAATCCATAACCTCAGTTTCTATTTCTTTAAGTTCTCTATTACCAATCCTCTATTCTATTTTTCCTCTTTTTTTCTTATTTTTTTTTGTATTGTAAAAGTTTCCTTATCTGGATGCCTTTGCCTGTTTTTTCTCTTCAAATGTCTTTGTGCTGCTCTTCAAGTCAAAGTCAAGTCAAAGCAAACTTTATTGTCATTCAGAAATCACACAAGTGCAAAAACTGAATGAAATTCCGTATCTCCAGACTCAATGTGCAGACAACATATAGACTATTTTCACAGACATTTACACATGACTAATGGGTTAAGGCCAAGACAAAGAGCAGCAGTAGACAAAGAGTCAGACTATTAATTTGTCCTTTATCATAGCTTAACTGCAAAGTGGTTTGCCACTGTTTCATGGTCACTGTAATGTAATTTTATTGAAATAGAAACTGTAACGTGTATAAATACTCTGTATATAAGCTGCACATATAGGTTTGATAAGAGAATCTGTAACATATATGTATATATCTCTGATTATAAACTGTATTCTTCATATGCTTGAAATGTGAGACTGTAACTTGTATGTTGATACAATATGTTTGTATATATACTGTAACTTGCTTGTCTTTATCTGTTTGTAAGTTTGGAGCTTTTCTCCCCAGGCCTCCGCTGAAAATGGACACGTATCCAGTCGGACTATCCTGGTCAAGAAATGTAAAATAAAAAATAAAATAAATAATTAATCAGTATAGGGTGTATCTTATACATTTTTAATTATTCTTTTATCCATGAATGTAGAAACTGTCAAATGCTTTTTATATTTTATCCATGCCATACTTAGATTCTTCCTCTTTGTAAAGTTCTCCATTATGACTTTATTTAACAACAAATGATCCTTTGTTACATATAACTTTTTTGTTACCCTTTTGTTCTATTGTCATGGTTGACTTTTCTTCTAAATAACTATAAACAACGTCCCCATCAATTCCCGTGTATAGTTTATATGTCATCGGAAGGCAAGTTATTGGTCTATAGTTTTTAAGATAGCTTGCAGGTTCATCTTAAATAAAAGTATTGTTTTCCAGTTGTTAACCAGGTTGGTGTCTATTCATAGTGAATATATAAATAGTTCTTAATCATGGCTAAATCTTCACAAGAAGTTGATACTTTAGCCTTAGGTACTGCATCTGGCCCTGGGGTTTTCAAGTTAGGAAATTTTCTTAACTTTGCTTCAGTTTCTCTGGCTGTTACTTTATCCCATTTCATTTCCTGTACATTTGAACTTATTATTTCTTTTGCTTCTTCTATCCATTCAACATCTTTGTTATGTTCCATGGGAACTTCATAGATATTTCTCCAAAATGTATCTATTTCTTCTTTTTTGTGGTGTTTCAATTTCTTTTGCCTTATTTCCCAGTTCTCTATAAAACTTGTTTGGGTCATCAATAAATTGCTTATTTTGTACTTTTCCTTTATATTTATCTGCATAACTTCTAAGTTTTAATGCCTGTGCTGATATTTTTATTTTATTATTTCTATAGTGCACAACAGATCCTGATCTGTTCTGAAACTGTACGTTGTTTTATCACTCCTCCTGTTTCTCCTTACTTGGGGAACTCGTTGTTCCATCATGCTGTGATATAACCTATTAAACTTTCTACACTAAACCTTTCACTTCACAGGTATTCCATAACTTCAATTTCTCTTTTGTTAATTTCTACTTTGTTAATCTTCTGTTCTACAGTCCCTCATTGTGATCTTATTTTTTATTGTGCAATTTTCCATGTCTAGATACCTTTGCCTGTATTTCTCTTTGAATATCTTTGGGGCTGCTTTTTTGTATTGATTAATTTGGCTTTCTCCTTTGCATAAATGTTGCACCATATCAGATTTCTGTTTCTTTCCCATGTCTATGTTTCTTTTTTAAACCTTTCAAAAAATCTCTAGATTTTATTCTTTACATTTTTGCACTTTCGCATTCGCTTCTTTTTCCAAACAGCCCATGGTTTCTTGCTCTATATAATGTTTTTCATAAGGCTGTTGTATTAATGAATACAAATTTGCATTTTAAGCTTTTGACAGTTTTCCTGTGCAAGTAATTTTCTCTCCTTTAATTTCTCTTTTAGTTTTCTTGTATCTCTTCTGTCTGCAAATTCTGGGCTTCTTTCATAAAAGTAACAATACATAATTGCTTTCTTATCCAATAGTCTACTCTGTCATCTTTATGGCTCTTTTTTGGCTATCACTTTTTTTGTGATTTTTGTGGACTATTACTTCCTTCTACAACAGGGGGCATCCTCCTCCTTGAGCCTGGTCTAACCCTATTGTAGGAATGTCTCTGTGTCTTGAGGACTCTACACTGTCATTTTTTCCAGTTCTGGAAACATTGAACCTAACACGATTGGGATTTTTTTTCCCTGGGCCTTGTGCACCCAGCTATCTTTTTTTTTTTGACCTACTTCTGTCCATGCTATATGCTATGTAAAATGCAGTCTATATATTAGTGTTGTCTTGGTGCGATTTTGTGAAAAACAAGGTCCCCTCATTAAGGTACTCAACAAGACTTGAGGATGCATTGAGTTCCCGCAATACTACTCTCCTTTGCTTACTGATTTATTCTCTTTTCATTCAAAACCCCTCATCTCTCCATTCATTCCCCATCATCACTCCATTTGGACTTCTTCATTGGACCCCATCATGATCTCTCCATTCCGTGGTTCCATTAAGAATGAGCTCTCCACACAATTGTGTATTGCCTTTGAGGTTGTGGACATAGCTAAAAATTATATTGTGGTTACCTTGATGTGAGATGACAAACTTACCTAAAATCTAGCTTTGGTAGACTGTATTTGTCCTCTGAATTGTCTTTTTATTTTGATGTGAGTGCTTTTATCCTACTGGGGGCTACACCTCCTAATTTTTATCATGATTTTCTTCCTTCTGTTGTACAGTCTATTGATGTCATGATTCCACCATTTTATTCTGATGGGTACAGTTACATGTATACAGCTATCAACATGCTTGCACAGGGTTTCTGTGAACAGTTCCATGTAGGCAGCAGTGTTCTCAGAGTTTGCGGAGGGGGGGGGGCTTGGAATTTTGCCAGGTTATCGGTTAATAATAGGAAGTTAGTCTTAGAGTAGTTCCTGAACATTACAGGGTTAGCTAGGGTTCTAAGTTTTATTTATTTCTTCAAAAGAGACCATTCTGTGGTCTGACCTTACCAGAGAAGAAATTAGACTAAGAGGTGTGCAGCACACTCCCATATTGATGATGACAGAAGTATATGCAATAAAATCCAAGAACTACATGCCATCATAAACATATATTCCCCAGATATTCTCTTCCTAACTGAAACCTGGCTCAAACCTCACATCAAAAGTGAGGAAATACTTCCACCTAAATACAACATAATTCACATAAACAGATTGTCCAAAAAGGAAGTTGGTGTAGCATTGATATTTAAATACCACCTCAATATTCAACTCCTGAACTCATCTGCCCCTCACCACAACAATGAAGAAATCCTTTATGCCACTTTCAAACTAAACCCAAACAAAACAATAAATATCATAGGATGCTATTTCCCACCAGGTCAAAATATTATACCCCTAGAAAATCTCCTGAGCTGGGCTACTCTATCTCTACCCCAGGAAACCATAATTTTCGGCGACTTTAACATCAGCTGGCTATCCTGTAATAACAATCTCCCAACCATTCACCTTAATCTCCACGGGTTCACTCAATTCATCCAATCCCCTACCCGAATCAACAAAAACCCTAACAATCATACCTTACTTGACTGGATCCTAGTCAACAAAGCTCCTCACTTTTACCTAGTAGGCTGCTTACCTGACAGTCTTAGTGACCACTCCCCCACTTTCCTAATTCAGCACCACACAAACAGTCTCAAGTCCATTATCCACAGGCAAATACCGAACAAGTCCAACTTCAACCCCAACTCCTTCATCTCCTCTCTGCAAAAAATTAACTGGTCACCACTAAAATACCTCAACCTAGATGAGGCTGTCCACTTCTTCAACAGTACCTTCCTCTCCATCCTAAACACCCATGCTCCTGTATGAAATGCCAAAGTAAGATCCAGGCGTGTCCCATGGTTACAAAAGATCACCAGAACCCTAATGAAATCCTGAGATAAGGCCTGGGAGCACTGGCGACTAACAAAAATAACTCAGATAGGCAATCTTTCCTTGAACTGTGCAATAAAGCCAAAAAGCATATAAAATTAGACAAATCCCTCTGCTATAAATCCACCTTAAACTCTACCAACCACAACCCTAAGCAATTCTGGTCCACTATTAACACTATCCTCCACCCAGGGAAGGTTGATACCCCCCAGCCATCCATTCCCCCCTCCTCCAGCAGGATTGCTGAATCCTTCAACAAACACTTCACTGAAACTATAACATCTCTAAACAAACAACACTTCCTTATAACAGCCCCTCCAATTCCTAACCCTAAACCCTGCATGCCTCTTTTCTTCTTCACCTCAATACCTACCTCCAACATAAAAAGACTATTGTCAAAACTTACACCCACCAAACTCACAGCTGACAACCTCCCCTCTGAAGACTTGAAAATTACAGCTGATACACTAGCCTACCCAATTTCAATTCTAATCAACCATTCCATAAGAGAAGGCTATGTTCCATCAATATGGAAAACATCCAACATCATTCCCCTCCACAAAGGCACCCCCTCCACCGACCTCTCCAATTACCGCCCCATTGCCATCCTCTCCCCTCTCTCCAATGTACTTGAAAAATGTATCAACATCCAGGTCTCCAACTACCACCTAGCTAATAATCTCCTTTCCAAAACCCAACATGGTTTCAGGCCATATCACAGCACTACCTCTGCTCTGCTCTGCTTCACCAACACTATATTTCATCACAAAAACAATGGCATCTTTTCTACTGCCGTATTTCTAGATCTCTCAAAGGCCTTTGACATGGTATCTCATGAGGTACTACTCTCTACTCTCCCCAACCACTCCTTCTCACAATCAGCCTGCAATTGGTTCCAAAGCTATCTACACGGACACCAGTAATCAGTAATCTGGGATGATGACCTATCACCTCACCTCCCAGTTACTCTCGGAGTTCCCCAAGGGTCTATCCTTGGCCGTCTGCTATTTTCACTTTTCACTAACAATCGACATACTGCCACCACACAAGCAGCTCTTATACAGTGTGCAGATGACTCTACTCTCATCTGTTCTGCCCCCACTCTACCAGAACTACAACAAATCACACAGGAATCATTCTCTTCTGTAGAAACCTGGCTATCCAATGCTCAGCTCCTACTCAACCCAAGTAAGACAAAACTTCTCCTGTTCCAACTTTCCAAAGCCACCCAAAACACCCCCCACTACAACATTCTCACCAAAGACAATACCATAATCTCTCCATCAGAACGCACAAAATTACTCGGTGTAGAAATATACAACAAACTTAGATTTGACACCCACATATCTCGCTCAATAAAAAAAGTTCACAAGAAACTTGGTGCATTATATTGAAGCCACCAATTCGTAACCAAGGCGGCTAGAATCTCCATAGCCAATTCCCAGCTAACCTTCACCCTACTCTATGCATCCCCCATACTTACCAACCTTAGACAGACAGACCTACTCAAGCTGAATGCTTGTTACAGCAAAATTGCTAAATTTGTCACTGGAACCTCCTACCACAGCCATCATTCTCCCTTAAAGAACTACACTGGCTAGAACTCCCACAACTCCTTCACTTTAATCAACTCACCCTCGCTCATAAAATTCTTAACCACCCCATTAACATCCCTTCCCTTCAAACCCTTCTCCAACCCTATCACTCCACTAGGCCCCTAAGATCAAGCAACAAAAATCAACTCACTGTTATCAAACCCAAAAACTCAGCAGGAGAAGCCATACTTTCATGTACCATATCTAAACTTTGGAACAATCTTCCACCCTCTATAACTACTCTACCTTCCAGCAGCCCTTTCAATATTGCACTCAAATTCCACTTAAACTTGCACTGGCTTTGTCCTTGTTCTAATCCAGACTAACACCCCCACCCTTATCCCCCCACCTAGACTCTTAACCCAACTATACTACCGCCACAACTAACCACAGTCAAAATTAGCTAGTTGTCTTTACATACTTTAAAATCTTGTCTGACAACTTTGTTACTAATATTATAAATGACAAGAAACTTACAACATTTACTGTATATACTGTTGATAATCAATATCTTGTTATTGTATTAACGCCAACAACCTGTAATGCTGTTTACTATTGCTGCAACTTTGGTACATGATGTGGAGCTTTTCTACCTGGCATCCGCTGAAAAAGGACCTGCGTCCAGTTGGAATTTCACGGTAAACAAATGTAAATAAATAAATAATAATTATGATTCAGTATGCTTGCTCCCCTGGTTGGGATATTGAAAAACTGGTCCAAGGAATTTGTATTTACAAAATCCAAGAATCTTTGTGTCTGCACATTTGGTATACATACATGATTCCCAGTTAATAGTGGGGCAATTAAAGTCATCCATCAATATGGTATTGGGTTGGATAGTGAGTGTTTCCAGTAAGCTTAAATATGTGTTATGAGTTTTTTGGGGTCATGGATGGGAGTCTATAACCTGCAAGGAAGTGGTATAGGATTTTACCAATGGTTAGTTGAACAAGTAGAACCTCAAGTGCATCATCCCACTTGACTAGCTTTGAGGTATATTTAATTTTGATGTAAATTGCAACACTTTTATCTTTACTCCCTGCCTGTTTAGTAGCTGGTCTAAATGTGAGGAAAGCATTACATCTTTGCACTGCTGGGGTGCTCTGTGTGGCTTTACACCAAGTGTTAGTGACTGCACAGACATCAGCATTCTCTAGGGTTAGGAGAGCTTGTAGGGAGTGCTGCTTCTTGTTTAGCCTCCTAAACATCAGTAATGCCTTTAGATTTTCTTGGTTTTGATTTGGTATATTGGAAAAATCTTCAGCTTGGCTTTACCTAAATAAGTTACTATGGGAAAAATGATGTTTTACCTAACATTTGAAAGCCTAGAGAGGAGAGGTGTAGACCATCCCTGAAAAAGCAGCATGGCCTAGTGACCATCTCCTTCCATACTAACAAATTTAGCACCCTCTTAGAATGACACTTGAATCTAATCTGATTATTAAAGTCAATCATCTTCTGTTCATATTGTGGCACCTTCCTAGGAGGAGGTAGATTTTTAGGGTGATACCTAAATATCATTGTATCAGGAACCTCAAACTAGGCATAGTTAGTAATTTTTAATTTATTACTAAGTGTCATTAAAATGCCACCATTGTAATCAATGTGATTGTAGAACTGTAAATGTAAGTGTGGAAAGACCTTTCTCTTTACCCCCAAGATACTTTGAACTAAGGATGTATAGGGGTACAATCGCATAATGTGGTACAAGGACATTGCCCTCTACAAAACTATTTTTTGTTTCTTGCTGTTAAAGTCAACAATGTGCACTATTAACCAAATAAATTAATTTACTATAATATGGCCTTTCATTATGCAATGTCATACTACACATAGATTTTAGAACCAAAATTATAATGGCCTAGAACACTGAAAATTGACTTTTTATGTGTCTCTTTCCCTGGGATGCAGTGAACTCAGAGTATATTTAGAATAGGAAATGTGGGGGAAGACCCCAGAAATCATTTTTTTTAAATCCCTATTTTTAAACTTTTGGGCAGTCATTCTTTCACTGCTCACAATGTCAATAGGAAGCCATATTTATTCCACTTTACAAAACTGTTTCTGAAGTGAAAAGGTGGCTGTGTGACAGCTGAAATTATGGTCAAGTATTTTCAGATGATTTCTAAATACTGAAACCAACAAAATGGCTCAGGGATTTCTAAATACCACAGACACTTTTATTGCTGTGACAGTTAGCTGTATCCTTAATTTACCTACCAGTACTGGCTTTTAACCTAAAATCAACAAAAATAGAAAACAGAATATACTATGTCATTTAGACTTATTTTATTACATTTTTACTTGCTAATATAAAAAAGCATTGGCCCTATATATGAAACGACATACAGAGTTCCTGATTCCAAAAGACTTGCTCTCAGTGTAAGTGACTTTTGAAATTTGGCCTCCTGCTGTAGGCCTCTTTATAGATAGGCTTTACACTGAAGTAAGTCACTGTCACTGCACACCTTTTTTTTGGAATCAGGGCAGACTTACATTGAGAGCAGCTCCTTTGGAATCTGGCCCTGAATCTTTTAATCTGCTCAGAGACTAGCATGAATTCAGGAAAGGATATAGTAGTTACATGGCTCTTATGTCCAACATAGATAACATTTTGATAACCATGGATAAAGGAAATCACTCTGATGCAACTTGGGAAACTGCTGTCTGAACTAGCTCTTCAGGATCTTAAGACTATGGTACTAATTTGTCTACTGACTGCCTGAAAAGCAGATTTTTCAAGGTAACAATTACTCACAGACTTGCTCATGTCTAGTAAGGAGAGAAGGTCCATATGGTTCTGTGCTGTCCTCACAACTCTGTTTCTGAGCTTGATCATGAGTTCCAAGATACATCCAATTCTTTATGCAGGTGCCATTTTTCTTTGAGTCCTGCATAATGAGTAAAGGGACATTAATGGTGTTGGTAGATATCTCCATTTTACCATACCCTGGGCAGAGGCAGAGAATATACCAACACGGTTGGTTTTCTTGATTCTGACTGCTTCAGATACAAAACACATAAGTGATTTCCATACACATTTGACAGATATCAAGTATGGGAGGAGACAACAGTCCCTTCTGTAATGGAAGAAACATACAATACAAGAGGATACATGTAAAATTTAGAAGGTGGAAAGACTTCACCTAGAGACTAATCATTAAATTTTCCTTACTGCTGTAAGACTATAATGGCACCTTAACGACATCTCTATTTGAAGTCGCCAAAGCTTGCTTTCAGCCTGAAACTGCACAACTTTACGTAACAATTGGATGTCTAAAGTAAATAGGGGGACTTCTTTAGAATATTATTGTAGGGAGTGAGGTTTTGTTGCTCTTGATGTGTATTTGTCATTTTTCCTTTAAATGCTGTTGACAGAGATAAAGAAAAAAAAATAATTTTCACACTAAAAATCCTCTCCAAAAAGATGCTTCAAATAAAGAACATCAGATTGTGATATTAGGTTACTCAACTTTAAAGCCCACTAGAAGATTTAACATATGTTAACTTGATAGATTTAACATAACAGTTTCTGATTTACTGCACTATAGTAAACTGAATCTGTGGAAGTGATAAACAGGCTTATAAATTTTAAACCAACATATTCAGAGGTATCTATCCATGCTGACTCTACTGACTTATAGAGTTCCCTATGAATCTTCATTTTCAGTGCAAACATTCCTTTCACTAGATGGAATGATTATATGTACACCAAAGCTTGCATGTGAAACACGTGGTAGAGAAGATTATGTGCAATCTATAGTATTACGCTGATAAAATCCTGAGAAGAATATGTTTCATACTCTAGATTGTTCTCCAATGACAAACTTCACTAATAATTATGGTGCTACATATGTGTCTAGCAAGATCTCAGAACACCTAAAACTTGTTAGGGATACTAAAGCAAAATTCAGCAGCACTACAAGAATATCTGCTACATTTGTGAAGTGTTAATATTGTAATACATGCAGTTTAACTAATAAACATCTTAAGTTAAGAAAATTAATAGAAATGGAGAACTAAAAAATCATAGCCACAGCTGAGGCTTTGGAATTTATTTTTTTAAATTTTCCTGGCTTTTAAAAATATGAATATATCAGAAAGATTAAGAAGGGGTGGGAGTGGTGTTGTTGATTGACCATCTGTAGATATCCAACTTCATTCTAACAGTAGATTAATTAGAATGTATAGTTGCAAATATGCAAAGCTTAAAGTCAGTAAACTCCTCAGAGGTGTTTTCTGCTACCATAGTCCCAGTACTGGTTGTAGTAAAAACAAAGAAAATCTGATAAAAAACAGAATCATATACCTGAAAGTAGCAAGTTTCTTCTTTTAGGGAACTTCCATTATCCCATTATCAATTGGGACAGATTTAATGGTAAATGTATATTATAAGGAATTTATAAATATTTTATTCTATCACGATTGAGAGCAACATTTTACTGAAAATACAAGGGGGTCTAACCTGTTAGATATACTTGCAACTGACTGTACAGGAAATATAAATAATATAAAAGTAATTGAATCATCAGGAAATTCAGACAATTACACTAAGGAGATGAAAAATTATTATAAGTTAAGAAAAAAACCTTAACTGTATTAGCTGGTTAGATGAAACCATCTCAAAGATGTCTTATCCTGGAAAAGATATTAATAAATCATAACTCTCAACTGTCAAGATTTTAAGAGAATGTCCAGATTTTTGCCTCATATTTTTAGTCTGTTCTTCATAAAATGTGTGGTTTTCTGGCAAGTCATTTTTTATTGAAAGTCACAAAAAATAATGACAACATTTTGATTTTTCACTCATATTCTTAAAAAAAGCATGCTAATATAAACGTTTTATTCCTGCAATTTATTAAGTTTATAAGAGCAAAAGCTGTCCCTATTTCTGGGGCTGGGCCTTTGTCCCCCTCCCCCATTATATTAGCTTTTTTTCCCAATTTCTTATTCTAAGAGGTTGAAAGGTATGTAGGAGATGCCCTAATGTTCATAATAAAAGAAAACCAAATCAATTAACAAGAGATCCAAAATGTAAAATTAGACTAGAAAAAACAAATATATATATATATATATATATATATATATATATATATGAGAAAATTATTTTTTGACAATGCCGGTTAATAGAAATTGCAACTACATTAGTAAAATCAGTAAAACAGAACATAACATTGATGTTATACTAATTAATCAATCACTCATTATGGACCTTGCAGTTATTATTTATGAATTTATTATACTATTTACATTGTTCACTGGTGACAGATCTACCAGTACATCAGTAGTTATCATTCCTTGTGGAAAGCAATGCTTACTTATTGCAACAGATATAATCATTAGGCCATTAAGTAACATTAAAAATACTACATCTTTGGGACTTGATACTATCCCCTGTACTTAATAAAAAAGTGATACTTTGTTACCAGTATTAAAGTACATATTCAATAACCTCTTACTCTGAAGAGTAGTACCAATATTCTTGAGGATTGTACATTCCATGCCAATATATAAAAAGGGACATGTTGATGATAAAACAAAATATAGATATATAAGCCTGACAGCCATCCTTGGCCACGAGGTTAAAGAGATGCATCTTAGATTTAATGAATTATAACACAATTACTGCTACCTTAGACATTAACCAACATGGTTTTATAAAAGGTAGAACTACACTTAATAGTCTTGTAAATATTTATAAATAAATTGCCTTGGCCAATGACCTTGAATTGCCATCTAGTATGATCTTCCTGGACCTTGTCAATGCTTTTGATTCTTTACCATTCTTATTTATTTCTAAAACTTTGAGTGAGATCAAAGTAAACCCCGATATTATGAGATGGATTACAATGGAGGCTAGTTGGGCAAACACAAGCATTGACCATACAGGGTGCTAGATAAACATATTTGCCTGTAAATTCTATATTACCCAAAGGTTCTATACACATGCCTATATTATTCAACTTAGTTTTCTCCATTATCCCTAAAACAAAAACTGATAATAATAAAAGATAAGTTTTGTTCTAACTGATGACCATGATTTTCACATTAAGTAATGCTTATGTGGTAGAAATATTGTATGTTCCAGTGAGATAGGGTTAAATGTCAGTACTGATAGCTATGAAGGCAAGTATTTAAAGAAAAAGTAGGATAACTAAACCTATACATGTCATTCCACTTAATGGTTAAAGTTAACAGTCATAAAGATTTAGGCATTACACTAAGTAATATTTTTTGGTATGCATGCACAATCGGGTCTATATTACATGATACAAACCTTAAATTATCGAACACCTAAAGGTCGATCATGAAATATCGAACCCTTAACATCGAAAACGTCTGTTTCCACATATGGAAACAGTGCCATTGGCCAAATAACAAAAAAAAGTTTTAAACAGAAATGAAGTGGAAGGCTTTGCCTCCCACACCCCCCCGTTGTGGAGGGCTGTGCCCCCCACAACCCTCCTAACTAAATATACCCACTCCAAGATCATTCTACAGTGGAGAAAGAACAAAATCCATGTAATGGCCAAATGACTCGTTTCCCTGTGTGGAAATGGCCACTTGCAATTTTCAGACTTCGACATTTAGTGATCGACCTTTAGGTGCTCGATAACCTAAGGTTTTGATCACGTAATAGGGAACCTGCACAATCAGTTGCTATCAATACTCTAAAACAAATTGGCATTATTCTTAAAAATCTAGTAATTGGGGATACTGCTTAACTACTCTCTGCAAGACACACACATATATATATATATATATATATATATATATATATATATATATGTATATATATATGTATATATATATGTATATATATATATATATATATATATATATATATATATATATATATATATATATAAGGCCAGTTCTTGAATATCGCAATTTCTTCCACACATACTTAAAAACAACTCAACACTACTGAACTGATACAAAACTAATCAACAAAGATAATATCATTTTCTAATAAAATGTCATATACTGAATAGCATTTTTCCCTCCTTTACTGTCCCACTGTCTCAAATCCTATGCAGGGTCTACTGACACAACAATTCACCCCCATCCAATGTCCAAATTTACATTAAATCCAGTGAGGAGCCTAAGGGGGTCCACTGTCCACTGCTATTATTCTAGCTGGTGGGTTGTACATAACTTACTCACTTTCCCCACCCCTCCCCTGTGCTTGTTGTCACATGTCTGAGGGCAACTCTCACCTCTTGGGACCATATATCTCCTTAGGGAGCATCATCAACAAAGGCTACCCCCAGGGTGGGCAGTAGCTTCATCAGGGGTAAAGTAATATATGAATACAAAGTTTACAATGACAGTTTTCTGGAGATTATTTCTGACACTGAGAAATATCATAACAGTCAAACTCAGATACAGAAATAAAAGGTTTAACATACATAAAATGAAAATTAACCTAAGACACTCATTTTTGCCAGTAAGAGCATTAATACTATGTAATAAGTTCCCTGTAACCATCAGGAAAATCAGCAACGTTAAACAAATTTAAAATAAACTTTAGCAGCTAGGCTGTTTTTTTTTTTGCATATATATATATATATATATATATATATATATATATATATATATATATATATATATGTTTGATGCATGCATTCAGGAAATAGTGTTCTTTGATAGTCTTTGGACCAGAACATTGTAATTCACTTATGAATGCAACTTTTTGGTGTGACACCTCTTCTTGATAAAAGGGTTATGGTGTTCACATGGTCCATATGGTTCATATTTCAGCTGTCTTCATTTTTCATGACAGCATACCAGGACAGTTATCTGACAAAGCTAAGAGTTCATGTGGTACATTGAAACCATACTTGCGGATATGTAATGTAACAAGCTATGGTCATATTGCACTGCATAATTTTTACATTACCAGCCTTTATCACTTACACCTAAGTAGGATATACCATATAGTCATACAGACACCTAATGGATTAGGATGGTTAACAAGCAAAATGAATGGGAACTCAGGTGGAAACAACTGCATATTTCATATATATCATTATAGTGCCATAGTTTCAGGGTGGTGGTGGTGTCCATTGAGTGCAAAAGGTAGGTGTTTAATTGCTCTGTCTTCTACTTCATTGATTTTTCAAACAATAAACATAAATGCCTCTCAACTGTCCCTGAATTTGCCTCATATTTCTGCCCTATCCCTCATCAGATGTATGCTTTTCTGGTAAATCACTAAGGACTGCAGTTAGTCAATAATGCCAAACATTAGAGGTCCATCTCACTTGTTATTCTCCAAAAAATGCATTGTGATGCAAAGCATGTGGTTCTGATAACTTTTTTAAGTGAATTCCTGTAATATTTAAAAAATTGTGCCTGATTTGGTGGTGCCTAATTTGGGGCTTGTGTATCCCCTTTATTCTTCAGCAAAGAGGAAGAGAGTTATGTCAACGTGTAATAGCCCTAGTGCTACTAGTGACATTTTTATGGGCTGAATGTCGCTCAGTACCAAAATGTAATACTGAGACTATAGCTACATATTAACATTATGCATGTGTTTGATGGAAACTGGCATACAGTAATTGATTACTGTACTGCAAAATCTAAATACTGTGTTTGCTATGATTAGCACTGAATGCAGTTCTGAACATTAAAAATAAACTGATGAAAAGAAAGAATTTAATCTTCAGGCAAATACATTTCCCACTTATCCATTTGTAATAAATGCATATAGCTGTTGAACTGAAGCAAAGATCAAGGGATGGAGGAATGCAGAATGCATTAGAGTGCTTGTCTACTTAAAGTACAAGAGTACTTATGACACATCCTTCACTGGTACTACTGACTCATTCGCATTCACAAACATGCATCTAAACATACCACTTTAAAAACTTGTACCTGAACACTTCAACAATTCAGAGAACAGAAACACTCATTAACCTTTGTTTAACTATACCACTAACATTTAGTTGTATTGTATGACAGGAAGCTACTTAAAGTTTAATGAGATGGCTTTCTTTTTCTACAAAACTGTCAGGAGAACATTAACAGTAGACTTACATGTAATCAACTGCATTAATGGAACTGACAGAAAAATTCAGCTAGCTAGCTAACTTGTATCTCAAAACTGAAACTAGACTTTAGGACTTCTATCGATACAGTTCAGCTGACCTTAGAGCATGTGCTAAGTAATAATGCCTTCAAAATGTATGCAAAGTGCTTAACACCCACAGCCATCTGTCTGTTTAGTAGTCTCCATTGGACACATTCTGTCAGCTGAGAACTGTATTATATTTTATGTGAAACATTGCTTCTAGATGCTGTTGACAGAGGTACCAATTAAGAAAGAACCACGACTCCCCGTGGCTGAAAGATTTTGCAGCTGTAGTGCATGATTCTTGGTAACAATCTCAAGCTGAGATACAGCAAAAGAAAGGACACTTTTATTGGCCATTTATTTGCAGAATGAAACAGAAGATTATTAGTGACTCGCTTTTATTATCAATTGATTATTTTAGACTAAGAAGAATAGGTAACCTCATGTTGATGTTTTGTAAATGCCTTCTGTTTAACATGGCATACTTACTTTGCAGACGTTCATTACAAAAGAAGCATTGAATAGTTTATTGTAGAAAGCTGTCATCTCAGAACAAAGTATAAATCACCTTCAGTATTAATCTTTTTTTTTACTGATTTAACCAATTTCAGTTTATTATGGCTATGTCCTCTGGCTGCAGCATCATTGTTTGAGTAACTGTTGCTCGGTGTGTTTGTTGTTCCATACCACTGAACACGTGTTCACGTTAGTTTAAAAGGGTCATAAGCTGTTATTCTTGTTTTGGGTCTTTATCAGTTAATCAAAAGCTTAACTGAGCGAATTGCTATTTGTTGAACTTAAACTTAAGCAAAAGCTGTATTACTTGAACGATCATTTAAGTGAATTTTTTCCCAAGGAATGGAGGTGGTTGACCATCACTGGGAGTTTGCCCTTTTCCCCACTGTAGTGTGATCTTGGAGTTGGTATATTTATTGCGGGGGGGGTGTTTTCAGAGTTTTAAATTTTGTTTTGTTTGTTATGGTCAGTGAGTGGGCAACTAGTTTTTTCCCCCTGAGAAAGTGTTTGCTTAAACAATCGGACCCCTAGTTGAGCTTTTGCTTATTTGGGTTTGACAAATAGCGATTCAGTCAAGTAAGCTTTTGATTAAATGGTATAGACCCCTTTTTTCTGAGCTTTAAATGGTCTAATGTTGTAGTCCAGTCTGTGCCTATAGAGGAAGAGGATATAATATAACTAATATCACTATTTCCTCATCCATGTTGATTAGATTGTCTGTTTCTAACATCCCTGGATACTTCTTCTGTTCCTTATTATGTTCTGAGTTTATCGGCCTGCTTCTTCATGGCCCTAGTAAAACATAATCCCTGTCTTATATATTAGCCCTTGTCTGATGGCAGATGATTTCTGGGATTTACTGTCATTTTAGAATATATTCTTTTATTGTATTATTTCTGGCATTACCTTCTGTTAATCAGTTTTATCTTTTTAAGATCACAAGTTGTTTTTCATTTCTTTTTTCACCTGTACACTTCTGGTATCTTTCTGAGATATATAAATCACAGTCAATACTTTAAATTCAAGACACCAGTTTAAATAAAGGCACTCACACACATATTGGTCTAAGTGTCCTACTCAGATGAGAGATGTATTAGTTCTAAAATCTTTTCTTACCCTCTCATTTTGTACTTTACTTGTATGCATGTATATGTATGTATAAATACATACATATACATACATATATTTGTGTATATATATATATATATATATATATATATATATATATATATATATATATATACATGTGTGTGTGTGTGTGTGTGTGTGTGTGTGTGTGTAATATCTATTACTAAATGCTGAGAAGGGGGAGCAGTCTTTTTTGCTGCCTTTCTGCCTGCTAGCATCTCTGCGTGTGAGATCACAGTCCCACAGGGTCTGTGATTTGCCCTTTCTCCATTGTTGCGTGACCTCAGAGTTGGCATTTATAACTAGCAAGGGGGTATGAGGGTGCAGCAGGGCTTGACCCCTTGCAAAAAATACAGTACTTCAGGGAGATTTTTTTTCATTATTTGTAATGTTCACTTGTTTTAGATTGATGTGAATGCTCTTTTGAGCATTTACTATTTGATAAGGCACTTTAAGATAGATAGATAGATAGATAGATAGATAGATAGATAGATAGATAGATAGATAGATAGATAGATAGATAGATAGATAGATAGATAGATAGATAGATAGATAGATAGATAGATAGATAGATAGATAGATAGATAGATAAATGGATAGATAGATAGATAGGTGTGTGTGTGTGTGTGTGTGTGTGTGTGTGTGTGTGTGTGTGTGTGTGTGTGTGTGTGTGTGTGTGTGTGTGTGTGTGTGTGTGTGTGTGTGTGTGTGTGTGTAAGATGAAGAAGACAGTCATCAGACACCATTCCGTAACAATCTGCTTAGCAGTCCACAGGATATGAAAGGCAGATGGAACAGTGACTCAGCAGATTGCGCACTCACCTTTGATGCTGGAAGATCAAAAGTCCTGTGAGTGGTATTCCCACACCAGGTCCTTAAATTAATTTCCCAATACGTTATGCAGTACATCATAAACTCAGTGTTACACTCTGGAGTGTGCCATCCTTTAGAAAGAGACATTAAACAGAAGTCCCATCTGTTTGAGTTACTAGTAGCTCATGTAAATGTAAAAGATTCTATGGCATGTACTAAAAAAAGGCACTGGGGGTAGTTCCGTGGTGCCCTGGACAAATTTCTCCTAATTTGTATGAATATCACCTCAGGTCTCCCTAAAAGGAGGATAATACCCTAGTAGAACTGACCCAGTCAACAAAGATTGAATAAATAAAAATTAGTCAATACAACCCTATAAACCCTATAAAGCTGCCCTGCCCCATAAACAGCCTAGGATGAATGACTAGGAAGAAGAGTATTAAGGAAAATGAAGTAATGAGAAGCAGCAGCTCAGATGGAGTCATGGCAGATACAATCAAGATGGTGGGCGAGTTAGGGAAGAAATTTCATCAATTTGATGTGCACAGACAATTACATTTTTATTTGCACAGAACGAAAGACCTCAGAAAATCTGATCAGTTGTTTGTTTCATTTTTGGAAAACAGAATTGGGTCTCCTGTTTCCAAAGTCACATTGTCCAGGTGGATTTCCAGTTGTATTTCTTTCATTTATACCTAAGGGGGAAAAGATTTACCGTTCCGGGTGAAGGCTCACTCAACCTGGTCTGTATCTATATCTACAGCTTTTCAAGCTAGATTGTCTATGGATGATATTTGTGCTGCGACTACTTGGGCATCTCCTCACACCTTTGTTACTCATTACAAGTTAGATGTGGTATCTAGGGGCAGGTCTTCCTTTGGTTCCACAGTGCTCAGGAATATTTTCCTCTGAGCCTCCCAGGAATTAGGTGCTGGGGGCGCTGTCCCATGGGTAAGAATGTAGGCGAGATTGGACTACATAACATCAGGAAGTTATGTACTCATCATAACATTTGATGTATGTAGTCCATCTCCCCTCACATTCTTACTTACCCCCCTCCTTCCCCCATCCAGGAGGATCTATAGGTTAGGCCTGGTTTCAGAGTTCCCTTCATTCTTGGTTTGTTTTTCCTTTCCACAGGTGTTGTTATGCATGGAGAATGAGTGCTGGTGCTCGCAGCAAACTAGATCTGGGGATAGAGAGCAGAGCAGAATGGGATACCATCTTAGCCCAGCCAATAGAAAGACTTTGAGCTAAAAAGTATGGCTGAGTTGGAGCCGGCATTCGGCTCCGAATCCACGGGTAAGAATGTAGGTGAGATTGGACTACATAACATCTAAACACACCCAAGTGGGGGCTTCACCCCCCACACTCCCATGTGGGGGGGCTTTGCCCCCACACATCCCTAACTAAATATACCATCTCTGAGATTGTACTACATTGGAGAAAGGGCAAAGCTCATCTTGGTGATCAAACCAAAGCTTCCAGCATAAACCATAAGACATTTTTGTGTATTTAGGTTGACTAATGTTTCTCTGCCATACATTTTAATAATGGAATCAGAGATAGGCAGTCATTAACTCCAGGAAAATGAGTTGCATGCAATTTTATTTGTCAAATCAGGTCTTTTAAATCCAACTTGTCTTTATGCCCACCTCTTTTAAGATCAACAGGAACATTTTCCAATATAGTAAGCAAAAATTGCTTAAACCACTACAACAAGCAGAATGTCTGTACAAAGCATTGTTTGAAATTTTATTAGATATCTTATATTTGTTTTCATATGTCCTTTTCTTTAACTGCCTTTCTGTTTTCCATACATAAAATGCAGGGCAGGACATACACACAGCCAAATACACTACCCCCTTATACAGACATTTTGCAGCTGCAGTACTGGATGGCCCTATATATATATATATATATATATATATATATATATATATATATATATATATATATATATATATATATATATACACTGGCTATGCATTCTACATTTTTGGGTACCTTTGCTAATTTTTTTCTTTCTTCTCCTTGTTGTCACTATTAGATTCTAATATATTATTGATATTTTTACCTTTTCGTATATAAAAGTGGGTCTGTTACTCACTATATCTCTGATTTGTCCATCTTCTAGCAATATTCCCCAATTTTTACTTGTGATGTACCTAACGTTATTGGAACCAACACAGTATTCAAGTACCATAGCTCTTGGGAAGTCTCTAACCTTTACTACTTTCTGATATTCTAACTGGGGACAAGCATCTACTCCTTCTTCCACATTTTGAATATTATTATCAGATATCAAAATTGTTCCGTTATTAAGCCTATTCCCAAGAGAGGTAGATATTTCTTCCTCCTATTTTGGGCAACCTCTGTGCTAATGGTTCTCACAAAAAGCTCAGAGTATCCCCTCTCAAGGAAGATATCCTCCAATTTTCTTTTTTCACTTTCAAAAGTTGTATTATCACACAACATCCTCACTGATCTAATAAACTGTTCCTTAACAAGACTTTATTTCAGGGACAAAGGATGCATACTACTAAAGTGTAAATAACTGTTTGAGAAACTGGGTTTTCGGTAAATCGTGCAGGAAAACCCATTTTCTTTCTTCTGTAAGGTGATGTCCAAGTAGCTGATGTTTTTTTTTTTGTCCATTTGGTAAGTGAATTTCAAGAAGGGGGTAGTATTATTCAAATACTGTATGAACCCAGGAATTTCCTCTATGTCCCCCACCCAGAGGACAAAGATGTCATACAAATATCTAAGCTATAATGCAAACTTCTTCTCAAAAGGGAAACAAAAATGAAGTCTCTCTCCAAACTAAGCATCACCAAGTTAGCATAAATGGGGACACAAGCAGCCCCCATTGAAACTCCCTTGGTTTGTTTGAAGATGTTACCCTCAAACCAAATATAGTTGTTGAGCACAATCTCCATACATTCCATAATAAGCTTGAACTGTTTCCCATTAACTAAACTAGACTTCAGGACTGCTTCGGGAAACAGTTCCAATCTGTCCTCCTGGGGGATACAAGAGAAAAGATCTTTCACATCTCTCTTTAGAAAGATGACATCATTGTTCCAAAGGGAATGTGTGATCCTACCCAAAAAATCCCAAGGCTCTGTTAATGTAGTTGTTCATTTTTAGACACTCTGGCTGTTGTAGTGGCTTTAAGTAATTTCTGTTTACTTTATTGGAAAATATTCCTGTTGATCCTAGAGGGGTGGGTAGAAAGACAAGTTGGAATGAAAATAGATGCAACCCATTTCCCCAGAATTAATGACTGCCTATTCCTGGTGCCATTATTAAAATTTGGGGCAGAGAAATATTAGTTAGCTTAAAAACATAAAAATGTATTATTGTTTATGCTGGAAGTTCCATTATTGTTGGACATTAATATACATATGTAAATATACATTACACAGAACCTAAATAAGTTATATATATTTTTACTGTTTTATATTGTGGTTTTATAAGGTTTTACTGGGTACAGGTTCATAGGTTCATAGGTTGGTACTAGGCTATCGGCTCTAGGGCCTATACAAGGCTAGCCATAACAATTCCCTGGCTATTTCTTCCCAGAATATTTACTTTCCTGGTCCCCTGTCTAGCAGGGTGACTGACAAGATCCCCAGGGTGAATTTCCTATCTCCCATCCAATTGTTAAGGTTCCTTTTAAAGAGGGCCAAAGAGGTGCTCAGCTTGACATGTATGGGCAGCCTATTCCAGAGTATGGGGAGTCTATGGGTCAGGAACCTATCCCTCCAGCATGTTTTATTCATTGTGATGACCAGGTTTGGATCCCTGGAGTGTGCGGCTCTGAGGGATTGGGATTTCTTTAAGTGTAGCATGTCCAACAACTCTGGGTTTGACATGGCCTTGTATGTTAAGCAGAGATTGCCTCTGAGTAGGCGATATGCGACAGAGAATAGCTGGAGTTTTTTAGAAGGTCAGCATAGGGCATCTGCTTTAGGCTTGCAATTATTTTAGTGAGGTATTTCTGTGGCCTTTCCATTTGTTGCAGATGTCTTGTGAGGTACATACCAAATGGGGCATTGTACTCTATAATGGGTCTAATGAGGGATGAGTACAGTGGGACAATGACCTCCTTTTTTCTGGATGAAAAGCCCTTAGTGATGAGGTGTGCCACAAAGGATTTCCTGCCTGTTGTGGTGATGTGGTTATCGAAGGTGAGACCACTGTCCACCTGTGTACCTAAGTCCTTTATCACACTTTTGGTGTTTAGTTTACTGCCACTTATGTGGTAATTCATGGGTACATATTTTTTCCTAAAGGGGATAACTATACATTTCTTGGCAATTAGCTTGAGCCCATGGCTCTAGCCCCAAGCATTTGTTTCTGTAAGGCCCTTTTGTAGAATATCCACATCATTTGGGGATTCGATAATGGCTCCCAGTTTGCATATTTATTCAGTCTTTATTACAGTTTCTCATATGTATACAGTTTTTTATATTTTATTCAGTATTTTTCATGTCAGCGAAAAAATGCTTTAGTGGTGGTTTTTAAACTTTATTTCAGGTGTTTTCATTTTATCACACTTAAACTTGATTAAGACTATCAGCTGATTAGTGCATGGGCACACACACACACACACACACACACACACACACACACACACACACACACACATATATATATATATATATATATATATATATATATATATATATATATATATATATATATATATATGAATTGATTCAATGGGTCTATTGTATTCTGAAGAAGTCTTACTGATGAAAAGCTGATTTGTATTCACTTAAAGCTTAAATAAATGTTTCACCCTTGGTTTCTGGTTCCTGAGCAGTCCGTTTCACCTTGGAATATTTTTGGTTATAAGTCCTGATCAGTTCCTAAACTTAAAATCCACCTCCATAACCCTATCTTCCCAATTGCTCTCTAAACCTAAATGAGATCCTCCTGACTTCCCTAAACCTAACCTTCCCATACCTTCCAAATGCTCATTAATCCTAAAATCCCCCACAACTCCCTAATCTATATCCCTGGATCACTCCACAAGCCTATAATCCCCATCCTCTCCCTAAACTAATCTTCTGATCCCCTCTGCTCAAATTTTTAACCTAAACTCCACCTCCTCATTTCCCTTTCCTCAGTTACTTGTTCCATGGCAAGCACAAGCTTTTGTCTATCCATTGCAGTAGCTGCATTTCTGAAATCATAATCAGATTTGAGCACCTGCTCAGTCAGCTTAATTGATGTGGTTACAGCCATTCAGGTCCCTGCTTGTGAGTTAGTGGAATTTGAGGAGCTGGGGCTTGAATGGCTTTAGACCCCATGCACACACACACACACACACACACACACACACACACACCACACACACACACACACACACACACACACACACACACACACACACACACACACACACACGCACACACACACACTTACATACATATTTAATAAAGCATCCTCTGTTCTGGAACTCAAATAATAGCTCTTTATTGTCCAAAACAGAATACGGCAGCCACAGTGGTGCAGCAATTAGCATTGCTGCCTCTCAGCAAGAGGTTCTCTGGTTCGATCCTCGGCTGGGGTGCTTTCTGTGTGGAGTCTGCATGTCCTCCCTGTGGTTGTGTGGGTTTCCTCCGGGTGCTCTGGTTTCCTCTTACATCCCCCAAGGCATGCTGTAGGTGGATTGGACACTCTAAATTGGCCCTAGGTGTGAGTGCGTGCATGTGTGTGCCTTCTGTGGAAGGTTGGGCGCCAAGCTGGCAACTCAACACCGTAAAACTCCACTGCCAATCATAAGCAGACAGTTGATTTGCTGTGGCAATCCCTGACCACGAAAAGCCGAAAGAAGAAGAAGAAGAAGAAGATTGTCCAAAACAGAATAAAGTTTAGTTGCTTTTTAGTTTGTTTTTTTATTTAGAACTCTTTAATACATGTTCAGTACTTTACTATAGATGAATCCAACACAAGGATATTTTAAGTATAGTCTTAGCTCAAGATAACACAGGTATTCTTATTGTTATGTGGTTAAACTCCAGTTGTATTATCCATTAGGTTATTTTGAGTAAAAGTCTTCATTGGCCAGTGTTCCTTATTATTGCCATAGACTATGGAATGCTCTTATTCAGTGATACAATACTAGAGTGAGTGTAAATGCACAGTACTGGGTATGATGGGAGGGTTGCACTACCATTTCTTAATTATTTTGTCTTCATGCTTTCTTGCTCCATGGCTGCTTTACATGCTGTACATTTTCATGTCTGTGACTCAACCATATTGCATCATGCTGTGTTTTCATATCAAGCTGCAAATTTCAAATCTCAACACTGCAGTAGCCATGGTAGATCTTTTTAAATTAATTTCAGTGTTATGACACATCTTATCAACTGACCTTATGTAGTATTGTTCCAAACAAGTATTCTGTGAGTCACTTTCAAGGCCAATCCTTAAGGGATGCCTGATTGGTTTGCAGAAATGTTTGAAGACATTCAACTGCATTACATTTTGTCTGCATTGCTGCCTCTCCCTTTGCTTGTGTTCTCTCCAAGCCTGCATGATACATAAACAACTTTCACAAGGTACCATCAAGTAGTGATTATTTTTGGAATTCACTGCATTTTGAAGTATTGATCTTCCTGTACCATTACTTTAACAAGTTCAAAAATATTCACATTTCAGTTTGATCGAGCTGCACAAAAGTAATCTAAAGTTCTCCTCTTGCTACATTTGACAGTTTTAGGACTGAATGCTTCTTCTATACATATTATGAATGCTGTATACTGGTAGGCACTATTTTTGCATCATTCTTTCTAGTACTGTGGTACTAAATTAAATGCCACACTTTGCTTAGTCATTGCACTGTATAACTTTACCACTTTGCTTAGCCACTGCACTATTTAGCCATCTCCCTGCTGATGGTAAATCCCAATCACTTTCCTCAGAAATGCATTTTGCTTTGCTAGGCTCTCTGTTAGATGTATATTGAAATATCAAAAAATATAAGTGTCAGGATGGGTTTTCTCTAGTAGCATTATTTCAAAGATTATAACTGACAAAACGGATTTCTTTATTTCAGACCAGAAACATGTTATGCTCAAGCTAGGTAAGACTCATAACACTGATTTGTTATGAGTCAAATAAATGTTCGGTGCTTGATTGAAGCACTTAGAAACATAAATAATATGTTTCTGTAGTTTGGTGTTGTTTTGCTTCATTGAAGGAGTAATAGGCTGACCAAGAAAATTATCCAGAGTATCTCCTGAGAAAATAGAGATAAAATCATGAAGGAAAGATGGGATCTCAAATCATCAAACTAGACAGAATAAATAGCTCCTGAAGTATCTTCTGTTAAATGTCAGTGGTAAGGAGGCTAGAGCAGCAAGACGCCACTCACAAATGAATTCATCTTGAAAAAATAGAACTGCACTAGAGGTACCAACTTCAATATTTCATTATTAGATGTATGAACTGTGATTCTAAGTTTTAATGAGATTTTCTCTGAGGTAAAACTGTTAAATGATTAATGCTTTTCAACCCTAGGCAGCATTAATGGCATGCTGTATGAGAAAATAACATTTGCCAAACCACAGGAGCAAAAAGAGAAAAAGATAGGGAGTAATCTTTAACTGTCTTGCAGACCTGAAGTAATAAGGTATAAACAGGCTTGTGAATGTAAATTTTCAGGATACTCAGAAGCTGTTATTTAAAGGACTCTTTTCCATTACAAGTATTATGGCAAAGGAAAAGTTTTGAAGTTTTACTTTTTTGTAATAAAGAGTTTAGCCATAAACTGGTTAAAAGTCTTTAAGCAGTTGAGCACTTGTAAGTTCATCACATGATCCTTGTTGTTTTGAGTTGACCAAAGAATGCAGATAAAAATATGTTGTACTTTAAAATAGACAGTGTTCTGTCTGGCAATGTTCTGCACCACTTCATCTCCCAGATAGATTAAGTCTGGACTGCATCTGGACAGTTTAGAAAGAAAAAAATAATAATTCTACATTTCATTTTGCAAGGGATAGCATGTGTGCCTTAAATCCTAAAGCTCAAAACAAATGAAGGCAAAATGTAAAGAGAGAACATTCTACTGATTTTCAGAAATAATTTGTAAAGCTGCAGACAGGAAAGTTATTTATAAAATGCAGACAGAGATATGATTGCACTATCCAGAGACTGTCTGCATTTTGAAGCAACAGAGAAGAGAATAAATAATTTTGAACAAAAGGGGACTTTAATTTTAATCACCTTTTCTTTCTTTCTTTTCACAGTGTCATGTGCAGTGGCATTTTATAACAGTTAATTTTTTAGACAGGTCTTAATTTTACAAAGTAAATATTTAAGCTAACCAAAGTTTTTCCTTCTAGATTTTCTTAGTCATTCACGTGTAATGATTTTCAGATTTGGGCAATGTGCCAAATGTTATCACAGTTTTAAATTATCAGTAACGTATCATGAGTTTAAAAGAAAATTAATCTCATGGGTAGTTAAATGTGACATTACAGACCATTAATTTTAATTTCATACACTTCTGAAAAGTTACAATGTGGACTTTAATTTAGTGTTAATGCTATACTGTTATCTTAATGATATTATTTCAGTGTCCAAGCATAAAAAAATGTAATCAAGACACAGGAAAATGTGTACTGCATAAAAGCTAATATATTCTAATATTTTAGATAGTAAATGACATGTACAGAGTTGTACACAACTAATTATAAATGTACTCAGGCATGAATACACACACACACACACACACACACACACACACACACACACACACACACATAAACACACACACAAACACATACACATGTACGGACATAAACTGTCTGTTACTCCCACTCATGTACATTAGAAAAGACACTTAGAATTTAATTTCCTGTAGCATGGTTAAAGGAGAACTGCACCCATAGACTCAAAAACATGTTTATTCTATCATGGGTTGGTGTTTCCTACATTTTAACACCACTTAAATATTTTTATATGTAATTTCTGAGTCTGATCACATGGGGTTTGGCATCTTGAAGTAATTCTGATTGTTTAGTCTGCCTCTAGGTATCTCACAGTGCAGTGATTGTCTATAAAAAATGACATCACACAGGCCTTTTTCTTTCTAGAGTTCCTGTCACTGCATTGATTTTACATGCATACACTGTTTTCTTGCAGTTAGTTTTAAGTAACATTTCGTGCCATTCAGTGACTACTTAAAATACAAACAGTGCAAATGCCATAGGACTTTCAAAGTGCTTTTTACTACTGCTTCTTTTTAGAATGGCTAAACTGCAGTCTTTTGTGAAGCCTAAATTGTACTACTTTGACTCATCTCCCATCCCCTTCACACCTAACTTCCCTAGCTGTTAAAGTGCTATGGGTAATTTGAGCCATTACCTGCTGTGATTGACAGCTCACAGCAGGAAACTTGAGTCATGTACTGTTTACTTGCTCTAGCTTTTACTTTCTGTGTGGGTAGGGGAAGAACCAGGGAGGTGTGACATCATAGCATTGGTGGGTTTTTTGGACAGTGATGTTGATGTCAGTTTGGGGAGGGAATTGGCCAGACAACTACCTGTATTCAGTGTCCTTCATGACACCAATGAACTGATGACTGCAGCAAGCTTTTCCAGGGCAGGATACATTTTTTTAAAGTGAAACCACCACAGTACAGTAAGGTACTGTTCTGGTGGAGAGAAACAGTTGATTTAAAATATTTTAAATGCTGTATTGTTGTTTATTCATAGCAGGGACAGTAAATATGGAGAAAAAAGACAGAGAAGTTGAGGATTTAATAATAGAGGCCCAATGTTGACTTTTAATGTTTTCAAGGAACCACCAAATTTAATTGCAAAAATGTATGCACACAAGACTACAGAGTTAATGGTAACAGAAATTCAGTCATACATCAAATATGATTTGCTGATAAACATCTGCAGTGCGTAAATATACACTCCTGGATTCTCTATGCCTTGCACGATGTGCAAGATCATTGCAGGAGCTATAGCAGCAAATATGTCTGCTGTGCAATCCAGGAACAGCCTGCAGGGCCATGCAACAGTGCTCTTGCACTAATCCTGTATGGACTAAGCCCCTGTATGCAAATCACCCCATTTGCAGGAGAAATCCATGCAAATGAGGTGAATTTGTGATCCAGGAAGCTTGCAACCAGCCATGCCGGACTGGTGCAATCTGCAGAAATGTATTCGGTTAGTAACAGTACATTTCGGCAAAATCCAAAACGGAGCTGCGACAGCTCCAAATAAAGGCTGCATATCAGTTAGGAAGCATGCCAATGGCCAAGTATAAGGCCACTGGCATTGCAAACAGCCAAAAAAAAAATTAACTTTTATTTTTTTTATCCGATCTCGGCTGTTTAAGCGTAGGGCAGTGGCATGCAAACGGGATCGGGGGAAAATAACAAAATAAAACTATATTAAGCATTCTAACTAAAATTCACTATTCTGCCATGCAAGTCAATGACAGGCAGAAGACAATATGGCCAGTGAGTAGTGGTTGCTATGGGGGGAGGCTCAGTGTGAAACATGTAACTATGCATTAGCAGGCAATTCTATGCAAATGAGGGGAATGATAGTTAATCCCAGTTTTCCCCAGCATGCTAGTCAGGTCCCAACAGTGTAAGAGTAGGAATAGCTTGGTGCAAGCCTAGGAGTTAGCTGACATCATGGGGGGTGTGTTAGGCATACTGTAAGTGGATTGGAGCTCTGTGGCTCGGGTTTGCTCCTAGCTTAGCACAGCTAAGCTAGGGGGTGTGTCTGAATCTGCCTAGCAGTCTTTATATTGTCTAAGCAGGTGTGCATGCCACGTACCGGGTTTTAAAAGAAGAAAAAAAAAAGTTAAACCAGGAAATAGCAGCACTGTGCATATTTGAGCACTCTGTTTGTGCAACAGGCACACGGGCTTAAAGAAGAAGGCAATGGGAAAGGAAAACAGCAGTAGGAAGGTAATCAAGGAGAACTAGCACAGCTGGCAGGTGAAATGTATCAGAATCAGCCAATTGCACAGGCAGCAGACCAGCCCAGCCCAGAACACTACTATAAACTATGCAAACACCTTCCCCTCTGGTTTTTCCCATACTCTACACCACTGGTGTATACAAACGGGGAACGTTTAACAAATAAACCTACAAAATGAGAGGGGCTGCAGCAGACAACATAAAACAACATGTGCAAGAGGCTGAGGGTGGTGAGGATGTGACTGCTGCCGATCAACCCACAGTAAGGAGACGAGAAGAGTGTACAGACCCAGGGTAAACTACCAGGGGCTACATGAGCTGGAGATAGTGGAGCACTATAGGGTGGACAGGGTCCTCCTACAGCAAATTGGTGAACTGTGCCGGCCATGCCTGACACACCAAATTGACCAAGGGGAACCCATCTAAGTGGATACCAAGGTATGTGTAAGCCTAGGAATACTTGCCACAGGTACTTTCCAAAGCTCAACTGGGAATATCATGGGGATCTCACAGGCATCAGCATCCAAAGTATTCCACCAGTTCCTGGATGCCATGTCAGCGCATGCCAGTGAGCACGTATATTTCCTCAATGCCCGTGAGGTGTTGGCCAGCAATATGCGTCTCTTCCACCAAATAGCAGAATACCCTGAGTTAGTGGGTGCTATAGACTGCATGCACATATGCTTCAAAGCATCACCCGGTGATCAAGGTAGGGCCTACATCAACTGCAGTTGCTTCCCCTCCATCAACTGCCAGGTTGTCTGTGATGCCCAGGGCTTTATAATGAATGTGTGTGCTGGCTGCCCTGGAAGCTATCATGATTCCCACATTTGGCATCTGATGCAGCTGTACCAGAGACTTGCCAATGAGGACATCCCCTACAGTCACCTAGTGGGGGATGCTGGTTCACACTGAAGCTGAGGCTGATGACACCCATTTAAATGCACACACACCTGAACAAGAACTCCATAATGAGGCACATGCACAGACCAGATTTAGAATAGAGCATATGTTTGGGATGCTCAGGTCATGGTTCCTGTGTCTGGACACATCTGGTGGAGCCTTGCAGTACTCACCAGCTACATGCACCCAAATTGTTATGGTTTGTGCCATGCTACAAAATATGATCCTGCGGAAACAGCTGCAGCAGGAACAGCATGGGGCCTGGCCACACAGCCCCCCAACAATGCCAAGCCTGCACAGGCACAGAGTGACTCAGAGGAGGAACAACCTGAGCCTGCTCCAGTCGGCAGATGGAGGCATGCCCAGTATGCCGAGGCTGTGGCAAAGAGATAACGCACAGCACATATACTGACACAGTAGGGACCCAGGGAATGACACCTCTCTCTGACTCACACATACAGTAAAAGGGATGCCAAACATAATACTACCTGTGCTCAGCCATGTATAGGGAGTGTACTATGTGCATCTGACATAGGCAGTCCTCCAGCACCATCCACAAGTCTGGCACACCCACAAGGTAAGTCAATCAACCTACCAATTGCCAAATGGAGTAGAAAGTTGTTACCTTTATCTATGGTATGGCTGTGAGCATGCAAGGGAATTGGGTGGCTGAATGTTATGACAGCAGAAAGTAGACACCCATAGTGGCACCATGACATCTGTAACACATACAGGAGTCACCATAGTAGCCAGTACTACACAGGGTGACAAAACCCACTGCAGGAAATTTTCTGGGCAACATGTGTGTCCATATGACTCACACATGCCAGTCGGGGAGGTTCACATACCCAGCAATAGTCTCAGCCAGCAGGACAGGTGTAGACAAATCCTCTGAATGATGGCTATGGGCAACCCCCCCAGGCCTACACAGACAGACTATAGCAGGTCAGTCAGTGGGATGTTAGTTCTGAAGGGTAGGAAGTCAGACACTAATATGTAGGGCAACCAAAGCTAATATCTGTAGTACACTGGTATACCTATAGTCAGCATGATAGGTAGGAATACAGAATGAAATGGAGTACCTGACATACCAGTACAGTCATAGCAAATGTGTACAAGTGTCAGATGTGCCCCCCCATCCTATTTAGTAATGTAATAACAGTCAGGTGTGCCCCCCCCAATCCTGTGAAGAAATGTAGAAATAGTCAGGTGTGCCCTCTCATCCTACGTAGTAATATAATAACAGTCAGGTGTGCCCCCCAAACCTGTGTAGAAATGTAGAAATAATCAGGTGTGCCCCACCCATCCTACATAGAAATGTAGCAAAAGTCAGGTGTGCCCACCCAATCCTGTGTAGAAATGTAGAAATAGTCAGGTGTGCCCCTCCCATCCTATGCAGAAATGTAGAAACAGTGAATGCCAAATGATCGACGGATACACTGCCGAAACAGCATGCTACCTGTAGGTGTACAACACAAAGGTCACCACTGCAATACAAGCTACCTGGACTCGATCCACACATTCAATACAGGCGAGCATACTGGGCAAGCTCACACACAGAGAAATGAAGGCAATGTCAGTCAACAACATACTGAAAGGTAATACTGGGCATGCTCACACACTTAAAACATGAAGGCCATGTCTGTAAACACCAGTGGACCAGACATATCTGACAGTCACAGATGTTAGTGCAGACACTCCTCAGTATAGACCACTCATGCCTTGCACACACAGTGGAAAGGAATACAGACATATATGTAATGACAACACACTATAATAAGCCAAAAATAGATGTACATACATCTGTGGAACAGGGTGATTGTGACAAGGAGCCATCCAGGCCTGTCCCACCCAGCACACAGCCAAAGGGCCCCAACCACATGAGGTTCAGATGTCACTCACTGCAGATATTAGCCACTGGTATCTGTAAGCATTACAGACTATGTGGTGCACGTGCTAGCTGTGCAACATGACTGTACAAGGAAGTAGTCATCTAGCAGCTGTATACAAGTACCTGTGAAATATGATCCTGTGTGTGCCCACATGTGGCGTGTCAACCTCTAGATGAATGGGTTATGGCCCATGCACACACACTGACCTCCCCATATCCCTACTATGACAAGTCTGCTGAGGTCATCCACTGTGAAATACACCTTTGGGAGAGTTATAGCCCAGTAATCTCTGTGGCGTGTCCAATAACTGCATACTACTGTAGTGTGATAAACTAGTTAGGTAGGAGTTCCAATCCCAGACATGGCAATTGTGTGTGCATGTGTGTGTGTGTGTGTGTGTGTGTGTGTGTGTGTGTGTGTGTGTGTGTGTGTGTGTGTGTGTGTGTCTGTGTAGAGAGCAATGCTTTTTAGGGTAGTCACACTCCCTACAATTGAAATGCTCTACTTTGGTAAGGCTGCTGATGTCATCCACCTAGATATAAATCTCTGGGAAGGCTGTAGCCCAGTAATCTCCGTAGTTTGTGCCATAACTATGTACTGCTATAGTGTGATAGAATAGTTATGTAGGAGTTCTAATCCCAGACTTGGAAAGTGTCTGTGTAGAGACCAATGCTTTTTAGGGTAGTCACACTCCCTACAATTCAAATGCTCTACTTTGGCAGGGCTGATGATGTCATTCACCTAGAAATACATCTCTGAGAAGGTTGTAGCCCAGTAATCTCTGTAGCGCATCCTATAACTGTGTACTGCTGTAGTGTGATAAATTAGTTAGGTAGGAGCTCTAATCCCAGACTTGGCAAGTGTGTCTGTGTCTGTCTGACTCTGTGTAGAGAGCAATGCTTTTTAGGATAGTCACACTCCCTACAATTCAAATGCTCTACTTTGGCAAGGCTGCTGATTTCATCCACCTAGAAATACACCTCTGGGAAGTTTGCAGCCCAGTAATCTCTGCAGCGCATCCCATAACTGCATACTGCTGCAGTGTGGTAAATTAGTTAGGTAGGAGTTTTAATCCCAGACATGACAAGTGTGTGTGTGTCTGTGTGACTCTGTCTGTATAGAGAGCAATGCTTTTTAGGGTAGTCACACTACCTACAATTCAAATGCTCTACTTTGGCAAAGCTGCTGATGTCATCCACCTAGAAATACAAATGTGACCCACAAAGTACATGCCATGCCTGAAAACATGCCATGTATGGACAGATGCCACTGACACCAGGGAATGCCATTAGCATGCTATCAATGTAGGTGCAGTGTAAACCTGCTGTCCATTACCAGTTCCCACCACATGAGGCCAGGATTGGCACATTTGATAATACCCTGTGTACACAACATGGGCCAGACACCCCAGGTACAGTTCCACATATCACTGTACATGGATGTGGGAGGTGTGCACATCACAGACACTGTCCATGTCATGGGCTAAGGAACACATACATGGCAAGCAATACACAGCAATGGCCACACACTATAGTCACCCACGTGATTGGATGGTGAATGCAATATCCACCTGTGTGGGCAAATCCAGAAACTACACCCCTGAGCCACAATGCAGACCATTGTCATGTTTCCTGATGCCAAGGTATACCCATCACCTAGCCTTGTATAGCCTGGTGGCACAGTCAACCACTACACACCCGTGAAGCAATGCACCCATGCATGTCAGTACTGGCACCCTGTGTGTGTGTGTGTGTGTGTGTGTGTGTGTGTGTGTGTGTGTGTGTGTGTGTGTGTGTGTGTGTGTGTGTGTGTGTGTGTGTGTGTGTGTGTGTGTGTGCGTGTGTGTGTGTGTTGTATGATGCATATTATCACATTCACAATCACTACAACCCCTATTACCATACTGAAGCATGCTGCCTGATGTCAGACACCTCCCCATACCCTTTACCCACATAACCTCCATATGACACCTGTGGTGCATGTGATACCTGCACAGTAATGTGTTGTGGCAATCTCACTAGTGATGAGTTTTATTCCTGGCCCTGCCAAGTGTGTCAATGTGTGTGCATCCTTATGAGAGTGTGGCTGTGTTGATGCTGGCACCTGTTCATGCAGACAGGCACGCCTACTACACCTGCCGTATAGCTACCCCATCCCTGTTGCAGATGTCACTCACCATCACATATATGTTCTGAGGGCTCCTCGACATGTAACCTATGTGGTGCATCCAATAACTGCATAGAAATGTGATAGCACTACATAGTCGTCAGGGGTTTGATACCCTGTGCTGGTAGGCATGTGACACAAACATGCTTAGGTTTTACTCTCCCACCCCTCCCTTGCTTGTCTTTGCCTCTGTCTGCCTCTCACACTCCCTCTCTGGTGGATGTGGAGAACTACACCTGCTTTGCTTAGGCAACAGCATGTGCATTTTAAGTGATGTTCATGATCAGCTGATGGCTTCTGCATGAATTGCAGTCCTCCTTTAGATGATTGCATGGGGAACAGCTGTGGTAGCATTCCCATAGCTAATTGCATGGAAACATACTCCAATATCTAGGAACATCATGTTGGTGTTGGGCCCTTTCATTCACTGTGAGCAGGAACTCTATCTGTTGTTTGGCAAACAGCATCTCAGGTGGATTGAGGATTTACCTCTAGCAACATACACCGTGGGAACAGGGCAACACACAGTAGGGGGATGTGCCTGACCTGACTACAGACTGTAAGTGCTGCTATACTGCATTTGGAGTAATGTTGGTTTAACAGGGTGTGTGTGAATATGGCTGTCCTACATGTTTTAATACCTGCCATGTCAGTGCTATGTTTATGAGGAATCCCCATCTGTAAGGTCATCTGCAGACTGGGCAGTGTGTGGTGCCTTTTGTTTCATGTGTTACCCACAGAGCATCTATCTGTGAACTGCAGAAGGTAGTGTGAGGATTGCAGTCTGTAGATGGTGAAAGCTGTGACAGTTATTGACTTCATATCCCTCATAGGACATATGTTGCAACAAACCATGTTACAACAGTAAATGTATAAGGTTATCACAGCAACATGTCAATATTAGCCCTGTGTATATGAGTCCAGCCACAACTCTGTCAACCTTTGTACATATTTCATGCATTAATAAGTGAATATGTGCTGTACACCGCAATTAGTGACATCATATCTGATAACAAGACAGTGAGATATCAGACTGCTGCATATGTTATGTACAGTAGAAGTTATATTTGATGGCATAACCTGAACATTCTGTGGTTGTGTGTACAGTACTGAGGTCTGTGTACTTATGGTGAATGTTGACAGTGTGTGTATTGTTAATATGTACTTTGGCCTGTGTACAGACTGTGGAAGATGTCAATGTTCTTGGTCCCATCCTATCTGATGTTACATGCTGCTCCACTGTATGTTACCATATCGGCTTACATGTTTATAGGGCCATACACACACATGTCCCATACCACAGAGAGGCATCGGACCACACTGTGTAGTGGCCCAGTATATGTAGGGTTAGTGTGTGAGTGGCACATATGAGGATAGTGTTGAACAGATAGTCCATATACTGTAATATTATGCTAGCTTACCATATGTGGCTGTGGCTGTGTTCACATTGGTTCTGGTTATGCACTTTCACACAGGTGTATTTTACACTGTGGTGTGACATGCCTGTAGAGCCTGCTATATATGCAGGTACATGTGCATTCCCTCATAGGAAATGTAGGCCAGTGTTGAGCCAGTCTGCCTGTAGCCTTCACAGTGCTTTGTTACATGCCTAGCAGCTTAGCTGCACTTACCCAGTGAGATGTCATGTCCAGATGCTTGCCAGATGTAGTGCTGCTGGGCCTCCCTTCACAGTCATGTATGTTAGACAGAGCAGTGGGATGCTGTACATATGTATGTCAATATCTAGTGGGTAGTATGTGGCCATGACACCTCTGCACCAGCGGTTATTATGTGTCAGGACAGACAGGGGTGTGTGAATGCATAACCTATGGGGACAAATGTATACCAGTCGCTATGTGTTATACTCATCTACATGGCTGTTAACATTCACATTGTCAGGCTTGGTCCACATGTTTTGCACTAAGGGGTTTTGTGTATACCTCTGGACTGTCTAGAGTGAGTCAGAATGTCCACATATATTGGTCAATATCTGTGCTGTAGTCCACAGGAGCATTATGTGCTAGCAGCGGTACTGTACTATGATGTCCTTAAGATATCTGTCAGTGGCCAATAGTGCACATGTGAAAAGCAGATATGACCTCCCATACATACCATGTCTGTGAAGAGAATCCCTATGACAGTAGCGATAGTCTACTACTATACCTGCTATACATAGCTGACATCCTCTTGCGCTACGAAGTTGGGACTATAGGGGCTGAGGTAGGGCTACACTCCATGTTCAGGACATATGGTGAAAATATTTGTACATATAATTATCCAGATATCTATATAGATATATATCGACATATATTGATGGGTATGTATATGTACATAGATATACATATATACACCCAGATATATACATATACTGAGACATATATGTCTGCACATATACAGATAGTGATACATATGCACATATATGTATGGATATCTACATAAATCTTGACAGTAGTAGGTATATCAGAATAGATATGTATGCACATATAGTTATAGATATCTACATATATACCAACATAACTAGGCATATCTGTACACATAGGATGTGCATACATATATAGCTATATAGACATATATATATATATATATATATATATATATATATATATATATATATGGATTCACTTCATAACACTGAAACTTCAAAATACTGAAAATGACAAAACTTCATAATACTGAAGACCAAAATACTGTTCAAATACTGAATACTGAAACTCAAATACTGAAACACATATTCTGAGTAAACTCAAAACAGCATAAATCATACCAATTTCTACCAATATATGCAGTAGTTATTCACACCCCCTGTTAATTATATATAGTCTACTCCAAGATTGCACTTAACTACACTATGTGCAATCTTGGAGTCATCATCTGATATATTTCATTTGCAGGGGTGTGGGTGCAGCCACATGTGGGGTCTAGCAGGGGCCTCTTGCCCCTGCATATATTTGTAGAAATTGTTATGATTTATGTTGTTGCTGAGTTTACATACCATATGTGTTTTCAGTATTTTGAGTTTCAGTATTTTGAGTATTCAGTATTTTGAGCTTTCAGTATTTTGGTTTCAGTGTTTTGAGTTTCAGTATTTTGATATTTCAATGTTATGAAGTGAATCCATATACATATATATATATATATATATATATATATATATATATATATATATACACACATTCACAGTGTCTTCCCTTATAAAGTCATCATCTGAAAATATCATCTGATCATTGGGGGCAGGAGGGTATATATATATATAGAAGAGATGTACACATGACCATATATATATGTAGCACTATACAGATGTGTATACAGACATATGTATGAGTATACATTTGTATGTACATGTAGACATATATAGACCTATTATATGTATACGACCATATTCTTGTCATGAGTAAACAGCATGGTTGTGTACACCCTCCCACATGCATCTCACCATATGTATCTGCTATGTGCACTTTATGATAAAACAAAATATGTGATGCGACAGTCATATTAATAACGACTACACAATTTAGGTACTACAGGCAAATATTCAATACTACTCAGTATGTGTATTGACAGCTATATTGGTAAAGCAACAGCAGTTTTCACAGTGGTCATGGTATAGTGGTTAAGTGTTGTTACTTCAGTGTAAAGGGTTCTGGGTTCAAGACCTGCAACGGCTGTTCATTTTGTTGCTGGGCAGAACAAGGGCTGTCAGATACAGAGAGGGTAAGGCAGTTTTGAGCAGCTTTAAGTGTGTTTGTGCGGGTTTGCATGAAGCTAAGCAGTGCTAAGCTACGGGTAAACATATGGGCACTTACACCATGTAGACTTCCCTTACCAGTGCAAATCAGCTTAGCTGTAATATTGCAGCAATGTTGATACTTGCTAAGCATAGCTTAGCCCTGGTAACCAGGACACACAACCCAGTCTGATAACCTGTAATAAGTGTATGTAATGCCATGTACAATGCATGCTCCTATGTGCTGTCATTACAGTAGCAAGGGGAGTGAGTGTCATGTGTGGGACACAGACATATGTGAAGCCTGTACAGCACTGTTATCCATGTGAATGTGTTACATAGCAGTAGCCCAGGGTACATGCTGTCACACTGGCATGTAGTGTATCATGGCAGTACTACCATTGACAGTGCTAACCCAGGCAAGAGCAGAGTGCTTAATGTAGTACTGGCAATAGGCACACCTGCAAGCATGGCTGGACACCAAGGCCTCTCTGTTGTATCCCCGATGTGTGAGCTGTGTCACAGTATATACCCCTTAATGGGTAATGATCCATCATGAGGAATGTAACTGTAGACTACCGTCTGTACAGCAGATGTTATTGAGGGCATCCGACATGTAGTTATGGCATACAGATTGTTGTCAGACATCTGTCAACACACTCATGCTACTGCATAGCTACTTGCCAAGCTGATGACTGTCAGTCCCTGTACAGATGTGCAGATGGCAGGTATCCAGCTGGGAAATGTACAGGCAACCTCAGCTTGATTGACACTGACATGCCTGCCCAGCTGTGTAAGAAGTGACAGATATAGGAGATGTCACCCTGTAAGCACCACATGCCATAGGTACCTCCACTACACTAACACAGTCAACAGAATATGCATGGGTACTGGTCTTCATCACAGACACTAACCATGTGTTGTAATGCATATTACATACATGTCACTTTGACCACCTCAGTTGCCATGTGCAGACGGCACCTGGAGGATTGGCTGATGCATGTCATTCTCACCCTGAGGGTCATGACAGTAGTGCCTGTCGGTTAACTGTCGGATAACACTGTACATACAACCCCTACACAATCCATCTCCCTTTGGACAATGGCTAGGTACACAGCTATGACCACCTACAGGGATGTACCCCTGTACTGACACATGTGTACATGTGCATGACTGAGTATAGCAGTGTCTGTGTGTTAGCACACCTGTACATGGGATTTCCATGAGGGCCTTCACAACCAACACAACACCCATTGCCATAGTCAGTTGTGGCTGCTGCTGTATGGGACATTACATGTACCCTGTTAAGCTCACCCTCATATCGGCTACACGAGTCTTGCAGTACCAGAAAAACAGTGGTTTATAAATGGGGTGATAGGCATGGGATACCCATTGTGTTCTGGCATGTGTGTGTGTGTTGTGCATGGCCGTATATCTGTAGGGTACAGCATTCCAAGGCCACATACTCCCATTACAATACCCATTGCCACACAATAGTACAGGCTTCATGCCCACTGAGTGGCACACAGCTACAGTTATCCCACTCCACAAGGGAGGATCCAACTTGGATCCTAGGAACTACCGTCCCATCAGTCTGACAAGCCTGATCTGCAAGGGCATGGAACGCATTATCATGGAACTTATAAACAAAGACATTGGCAATCTTCAAACACTGGACCTCACCCAGTTTGGGTTCATGAAGGAATGATCTTGTCTTCTGAACCTGATTGACTTCTTTGAATCAGGCTCCAGTTGTGAACGAGGGTAAGGCAGTCCACACAGCCTATCTGGTCCTTGCCAAGACCTTCGACATCACCCCCCCACTCTGGAATCATAGATAAACTTATTAAGCTGGGCATAAATCCCTATGTCACTTGATGGGTTGCCAACTGGCTTACTGACAGACCCCAGACTGTAAAAGTAGCCGACTCCAAATCCAGCTCCAGACAAGTGACAAGTGGAGTACCTCAGCGTACAGTCCTGGGACCACTCTTTGTTGGCATCTACTTCCCTGAAGTACAGGCCAACACTAAGGGACTCTGGCTAACAAAGTTCTCAGATGACTGCAAACTGGGAACCATTACTGAATCCCCAAATGATGTGGATATTCTACAAAAGGGCCTTACAGAAACAGATCTTGGTGCCAGAGCCATGGGCTTAAGCTTAATGCTAAGAAATGTATAGTCATCCCCTTTGGGAAAAAACATGTACCCATGAATTACCACATAGGTGGCAGTACACTAAACACCGAAAGTGTGATGAGAGACTTAGGGACACAAGTGGACAGTGGTCTCACCTTCGATAACCACATCACCACAACAATCAGGAAATCCTTCTATGTGGCACACCTCATCACTAAGGGCTTTTCATCCCAAAAAAGGAGGTCATTGTCCCACTGTACTCATCCCTCATTAGACCCATTATAGAGTACAATGCCCCATTTGGTATGTACCTCACAAGACATCTGCAACAGCTGGAAAGGCCACAGAAATACCTCACTAAAAGAATCACAGGTCTAAAGCAGATGCCCTATGCTGACCATCTAAAAAAACTCCAGCTATACTCTGTGGCATCTCGTCTACTCAGAGGCAATCTCTGCTTAACATACAAGGCCATGTCAAACCCTGAGCTGTTGGACATGCTCCATTTAAAGAAATCCCAATCCCTCAGAGTCATACGCTCCAGGGATCTAAACCTTGTCATCACAATGAACAAAACATGCTGGAGGGATAGGTTTCTGAGCCAGAGACTCCGCATACTCAGGAATAGACTGCTCATACATGTCAAGCAGAGTGCCTCCTTGGCCCTCTTCAAAAGGATCCTTGACGATTGTATGGGAGATAGGAAATTCACCCCAGGGATCACGTCAGTCGACCTGCTAGACAGGGGTCCAGGGAAGTAGATATTGTGGGAAGAAATATCCAGGGAATTGTTTGGCTAAGCTTGTATAGGCCCTAGGGCTGATAACCTAGTACCAACCTATGAACTTATGAACTTATGAACCTATGAACCTATGTTGCTGCCCATAGGTGAGGCATGACAATGCAACACCCTACTACATGTGTGGCATGTGCATGAGATGCATATCCCTGTAGTACCAATGTTGGGGTATACTAGGGATTGTATCACAGTCACGGCCAATGTATGATGGTGGGTATGGCAGAGTGTCATCATGGGTTTCAGGGAGTACAGTATCCAGTGGGGGATGTGGGTGCTGTGTACACTGTAATTATGTCCCATGTACCACATTATGATTACCACCGTCACCATCAATCATACAGGTAACTGTTACCACAATCCAAGCCAGTTATGCATGTGATGTGTGCAGCCTACCTGCAACACATTGGAGACACAGTCAAGTTAGCAGCAATAGGCCCTGGTATCTCAGATGTGTGTCTGGCTGTTATGTGTCTGTAAATGTGTATATGATGGTATGTCACACTATGTATTGTCCAAATACACCCACTACATCACCCATTAGCATACTGTACATGTCGGGGATGTTCTGCATGTACCATGTAACCTGGAACACACCTCACCCTAAACACTGTGTGGTGTGTGCAATGTATGCCACACACATCAGTATCATGACATAGTGAGGTAGGGGTCTAGTCCCAGTGTTGCCAAGTAACAGTGTATGTGTATGTGGATGGGTCTACATCAGGTTGCAGGGTATACACACCTCAGTGGGCCACCTGTCCATGTGGCGCAGGCAATAACTTGTTTAGTAACCTGTGAAATGTGTTAGACTGTACCCCAGATTTGTCACAACCATGGTGTCACCACAGTGACATACCACGTTCTGGAATATGACTGCAGAGCATCCTCGTGCTGACACATGTACACCTTCAACACAAATGGATAACATTATAGGGACTGCAATCAACCAGTGTTACTAACAGCTATAATGCATCCTTACTGGATGGCTACACTACCTGCCAAATATGCCTTACAGTCTACTCCCTACAACGTGGTACACTACAGTACTGGGGTACAGTGTGGTACAGTCACCATGTGCATCAGAAGCATACCATCCTGTCCCTGCATTGATGGTATGGTTGATAGGGATGTGGCACAGGTATCATTATATGCACAGGGCATCCTAGTGCTGACACATATACACCAACAACACAAATGGATAACATTATAGAGACCACAACCAACCAGTGTTGCTAACGGCTATAAGGCATCATTGCTGGAAGGATACACTACCTACCAAATATGCCTTACAGTCTACTCCCTACAACATGTTACACTGTAGTACTGTGGTACACTGTTGTACAATCACCGTGTGCATCAGAACTATATCAGCCTGTCCCTGCATTGATGGTATGGATGACAGGGATGTGGCACAGGCATCATTATATGCACAGGATGTGCTGTTGGTTTGCCAGAGGCTGAGGGTTGGCCATACATTTGACACCATGTGTGTGGGTGAGGGATGTACTGTTGGGAGCTGGGCGAGGTGATGTGGTGTGTGTAGGTATGGGATTGCCCTAGGTGTGATTGCATAGTGTGTGGGTATGCATGCACACAGTTTTGCCATGTGGCTGCCCTACACAGGTGTTTATGGACAGCTGCAGACCATACCTGGCAGGTTGTACAGTTCACTGCCTCTGGCCATGGACACGTGGACTGTGCCTGCCAGGGATTCCATGGGCATGTCCAGGTACAGGCCTCGATGTGCTACTCTCACCTGCTGATGACATTTGTCCACTGGTACCAGGTCCCTCCTGGGACTGGCCAGGACCATGTGCATGTGGCCTGCTGTGGTGTGGTGTGGTCAGCACAACCCCCACACTACAAGAGCTGCTACTGCCACTACGGGAGCCCCTTGGTGTCATTGCACATCCCCATTGAATACCAGGTGCTGGCATTGCTGGCCTACGTCCTCGCAGCTGTCACCGCACTCCCACCACACGTTCAAGCACAGACAGACCATGGTTGATGAAGGCCATCATCTCACCAGACTGTCTATCCATGCACTCAGTTAATCCACAGAGGGCGGAGCCAGTTCACGGGCATTGTCATTTGAAGATGTGAGAGCAACCCTCTGCAGCCTCAGGCCCTGTCTGTGGTAACGTTCTATACATGCCTGCGCCACCATGACAGCCCGAAACATGCTTCTGCTGGTACCAACTATGTCACCTCTGACAGGGGCATGATGCCCAGCGGCCCTACCACGAGCACCCTGGGACATCTGCCTATGTGGTGGCCTGTCAGACATCTGTCTATGCCTGCTGTGACCAGACACTGTAGGCATGGTCACCACACTTTCCTGTGCACTGCCACCAAATGCCAGCTGTCCCTCCGCTATGGCCACTGGTGATGGGGTGTGTATAGGCACTAAAACTGTGTGCGGGGGTGGGGTAGCTAAAAGGGGGATGTCAAATGGCACAGTGTCAGCCCCCTGACAACCCCACCTGTGCCTCACACATTAATATCATAATCTTCGGTGTCTATATGGACACCAATATCAGATTGCATGCAGGACCCTGACCCACCTCTCCACCTGTGTGGGAAAACAATAAACGCACTTTAAAACCTGTACAGCATTGCCTAACAGTACACACACACACACACACACACACACGCACACACGCACACACGCACACACGCACACGCGCACACACGCACACACACATTTCCATAATACCAAACTGTCTATGGCTTTACAGACAGTCCCACGTATATGTCCATGTGTTACCCCATCCTGCGTCACACTTGTTAACATGCACACATTGATACCACTCATTAACATCTCAGTCCATTAAATGCCCACACAAGTGGCCACAACACAAGGCCTGTTACTTTTCCTGCCTGACCTGTGTATAGTGGTTTTACATTGCTTCACTGCTGTCATTCAGTATGCACCCTCTGTATATCCAGACATGATGTGCATGGCCCCTATATGTGTGGGCTAGTGTGTTATCCATAATATCTAGCACTGGTGTGTTATGTGTATGTAATGCTCAGTACATGCCACATATGCTGCTCCTTCAGCCTATCATGTGATAACTGTTATATTTGGATACACTCCCTGGTGTTGACTAATACTTCCCCAGTGCATCTGTAGAGCTGCATATGTGGGTTGTAGTGACCTCTCTGCTGACTGTGATATTAAGGGTGTACCTGGTGTCTACCTTCCCTTTGGATGGCTGTTCCATGCTACAGACCATATTATACTATTTGCTGTCCTGTGATTACACACGACAGGTATTCCTGGTGTGCAATATGGCAGTCCATGTCCATGTAATGCACTGTCTCAAAGGGAGGTACAGCCTTATGAACACCCCAGAATCACACATGTGCATACATGTCCACCCACACAAACACACACATGCACACACACATCCTACATGCATCTACCTCCCTCCACTTCACCAGAGTAACCCTGCAGGCAAACAAACTAACCACGAGGATGCACACACGCACACACACACACACACACACACACACACACACACACACACACACACACACACACACACACACACACACACACACACACACATATATACAGGTGAGGTTGCACAATGATAGTACACACAGTCCTATTACCCATCTGCCAACATGCAGAACATGTGGTACAGAACAGCATGCAGTTCAGCTATAGTCAATCCATGCTAGCAAGAGTATACATGTGTGTATTGCATGTGCAGTGTCAGTAGGTGATGCCCCTTCCCTGGATACCACTGCACCCATGTACACAATATTGCTGTGCACTTGCTCTGCACCCTGCCATGTACTGTGCACCACAACTCACAGGTGTACAACCCATTGTGGAATGTGTAGTACTGTGTCAGTTATATCAGCTTTACTTCTCACAGCCCCTATGTTTTTCAACAACACATACCTGGGATGATATGTGGACATGTTGTCATTGGTGTATGCTGATGCCTGATTTACAGCTGTCAACATCAACAGACCATGTATGACCACTACAATACTCTTACACTGACAACCATCAGAGCATACCATGACTATGGGGTGGGGGTGTACACACCTTTATTGATTAGACACACACACATCCTTAATCTGCCATGGGACCACATCACTGCATATCTTAGCAGTAAATGAGCCCGATATGTGACATGTGTCCTGTACTTTGTGCAGCTGCTGGCCGCAATGCATACACACCATGTGGGCATATATGTGCACACCCTTATCATGACGGTTGATCGCACCTCTTGTTGTGTGTACTACAGCAGTCACTGCTCCTGGCAGGGATATACCAGCATGGGCCATCTGCATTTGCCAGTGTATGTTCAGTCTGCCCTACACATATCCCCCTATTCTGCATGATTGCGAGGTCTACTCATATGCACATCCCATGGTGTTCACACACTGCTGTCACTATTGCTGTGTGGGTAGGGTTACGGATGTCACAGGTCCTGAATCTAACTATATGCAGATAGAGCCATTCCTGGCATCCTTAGGATCCCTGCTGCAGTGCACTGGTGTATCATGCTGAACCCCCCCCTCCTTCAGCCTTTATGCAGATGCAAGACAAGTATGCCCTACACATGTGTCACTTTGCAGTGTCCCATACACTGAACACCACATGTTGCAGCCCAGACCCAGCTGATAATGTGGACTACTGTAATGTCTTATGCCATAGTGTATCTCTGCAGCAGTTGCCATTGTCCTACAGGTATATACACTGGTGTTGCACTGTATATGGGTGTTGTTCCGAACATGTCCCTACTGTAGGCCATGTCTACCACCAGTATATTACTCCCTGTGGACACATTCCACAATGACAGGATGTTAGTTATCATGCAGTTGTCTGACATACCCTTCCACTACCCCATCATGGTCACCCCTGTGAGACCGTGCATTTCACAGTAACAATACATGCACATATACAGCATGCATTCAGGGTAGGTGTGTGAAATGTATGCATGGAATATACCATCACCATTACATGCCTGGTGTGTTGGCAAGCATCTACATAAAAAATACTTACCAGCTACAGGCTGCTGCCTTGGTGGTATCCCCAGAGGGACCTATGTAAGATGGTGAGAGATGCAATGTCAGTGGCCACACCTGTGGCAGTGCTACAGGGTGGATGCAGTATTACAATACATCAACAATACATTCCCATGATACTACCACATCTGGACATCTGTTTATCACTACAATGTAGTAACACAATATATCTCTGACATGTCAGATATGCATGATCTACCTGTACCAATGCAGATGTATACACAAAAGTGGTCTATTGATGTGCCGTGTCTCCTCAGCCGGCATGTGGGTGACACCCACCTCCACAAAGGAGTCCAGTGGTTGACGGATGTCTGGATGGGCAGATGCCACGAGGCTGGCCAGCAGCTACTCCATAAGTGTCAGGGGGATGGATGGCAGGCCCCCCTGTGGCAAGGTCATCCTCCTGGACTGCAGCAGCATGCCGATGGGCATTGTGAAGCAGGTCAGTACAATGATGCCGGACCTGCTCATAACTGCAGTTGTGCAGTCCATCATTGACCCTGTGGACTAGGTTATTCTACAGGCCAGTCCACTCCTGCTGCTCATGTACAGCCCTGCCAAACAGGAGTGGTTAGTGCTGGATCAAGTGTGATATCAATATTTCATTTTCCGCATGGGAATAGGTGGATAACTGTGCATGTGCCATCTTGGCTGACAGACATAAAGATGGAAACAGGTCTGAGCAACTCATACAGCAAGGTTACCACAGTTCATAATATACATCTTTGTCAACCCCCACCATATCTGCTTCAACAAACTGTACACACAACTCATTAGGTATGGCTACATCTTACCTACCGGTCAGACAGATATTGTATTGTACCACACTTTCTGCTATGTGATTGCAGCCATGTCCCCTGTGTGGACACTATCATTGCTGGCCTGTTACAGACTATTCACCTGCATGCCATTGTCAGGGCCACTATGGTTCCATTTATGCCAGTGATATGGCTGCTCTGAGATTGCTGCACATCTGACATTCTGTGATACTGGGGATATCTATGCATGCTGTTGGACATGTACCAGGATTGTGTAGACTATTACTGCCAACATATGTTTTATAACAGTGACACAATAATATGTATATGTTCTATTGGCCAGCAGATCCACCTCTCCAAACCCATCTGCCTATGATACCTGGCCACATCACATGTGTGTCCCAACCTGGTTCTCCTCATGTACTGTTCCAGCAATACCATCAGGTGGAACCACCCAGGGGATGGTGTCCCCTCCCCCCCTCGGGGCACACACAGACATCTTCCTGTCCCCTGAGGTTAGGTCTAGGGTCTGTTCCATATCAGGCTCCACAGACACATATGGGATGTGCTACATCAGCATGAGGTACCCAGTACACATTATCAGGGCCAACATGCTCCTCCTGCTCAGCCTCCACACCAGGCACCTTCAGGATGTGGACTGCTGTTGTGGGTAGCAGTGGGTGGGAGGCTTGTTCCCATTGTGCCCATATTGGGGCCCATGGGGCATCCACATCACAGACCACACACACCATCCATGGTATTTACCAACCACATGTGTCACATACCACCCATGTAGACTGTCCTTTATATCTACCAATCCTGACCACCTCCACATGTGTACCTGCCATACTTCCGCATATTCCCATTGCAAACTTCATAGACAGGGACAATGTGGTCCCAACAAGGGACTGACATGTGACATACCCATCCATGTTGCACACACTTCCAGCTGTAGATATCTGTGTGTATTGCTATGTGTGCTGGTGCCTTGCACATAGCACACATCACTGTGGTAGTAATATAGGGGACATGTCTTTACATACATATATGTTTGTGTGTGTGTTTGTATATCTGTAGACATGTGCATATAGGTATATATCTATATATGTGTAGATATATGTGATGTATACATATGCACATATATATGTCTACACATGGGAATATGTATATTTCTTATGTTCATAGGTTCATAGGTAGGTACTAGGTTATCTGGACATGCATGCTGATATACATATATATTTTTATATATTATATATGTGACATATGTACACATATACATACCTATATGTGGGGTACATTCAGGCATCACTTCCACAACCTCACAACACCTTCCTGCACAGCTGCACTGTTCTGCCTTGCTACAACATAGACAGGTGCCACATATGGACATGGCCTGACACTGGGGGGGGGTATATGTAGGACCCAATTGCAGTTAACCCTATTACACACCTATGGCATTCCGGCATGCTACATTATAGATTAACCTGAGTATCCTGCCAGTGGTGGGCTGTGGCTCCCACATATCCACCATAATGGCATTACTTCCGCCACTAGCTATTGGCCACATAATATACATGCTTCCCATTACACAACACACACTATGATGGCTTACATCATGTCTGTCAGTGCTGACCTGCACAGTTGATGCTATGGCCCACTACCCACAGAGACAGACACTATTGTCCATAGCAGTTGTTCAGTTGAACATCATCACAACACTTGATCGCACATATAAATCATTCCACATCATCTATCCCATTATTATCGACCAGGTACTACATTCTATTACATGTATATATACTTCACATACCTGTTGTGGGAATGATGTCTTGTTGAATGACAGCTGGCTAAATGCCTTTGACTTAGGCTTTTATTGCAAAGAGATTTGTCTTTCTTTTTTTTAATCTTTTCTCCCTCTCTCTCTCTCTCCCTCTCTCTCCAGTAACTGGATTGAGCTGCTTTGAATAGATTGTAGCCTGGCTTTAGTAGGTGATGCACATGATCAGGTGAGCACCTCTCCACCAATCATTGTCCTCCACTTGCTAACTGCATACAGCTTGCTGTGTAGTACTTCCAATTACCACTGTCATGGCAACCACCTACTATAAATCCCTACATTATGTGGGTGTGGTCCCTTTACCTTTCCTGTGTGATGGACATCCTTCCTGTGTGGGGGCATAAGTGTTACAGACAGCAGGTAGCAATACCTCTTACAGGAGAACTGGCACACTCAGGCCTTCTACATATTTGTAGGAGGTTCCAGAACTACAGACAGAGTGTAAGCAGAGCTGTGTTATGCTTTGTATAGTACTGGTGTGTACATACTAGTTTACCTTGGAATGCAGTCTGTCTGCATAGCTCTCAACTATGGGACTATCCTCTTGGTGGCCAGAGGTGTGCCTATCATGATTTGTCTGTCCACCACACAGGTCCTGTGTCAGATATTTCACTGGCAGTGTGTGTGTTGAGTGCTATCAGTACATGGCTACATCCATTTCTGCTTCTAACTTCAATTCCCTGACTAAGGGTATGTTGCAGAGTATCATGTAACACCAGAGACTTGCTTAGTGTATGGCAACAGTTTTCCACATACGGGCCTGTGTTCCAGCCTCTGTCCTTCACCTACATACCAAGCTTTGCATATATGACATGCTGTCAGGGGTTGTTCTGTAGTGGATTGTGAGTATGCCATGCTGCCATTCCTGCCATCAGTCCACTGCTGTTGTATCCCCCACACATATGATGGAGCTGGGGCCATATATGTGTGGGCTTCACCTACACAATAACTGTGTGCCCTTATGCACTACAGAGGCCAGTGTATGTAACAGTGGTATATGGCCCTATATTATTGTCTGGGGAGGGATGCACCATAACTAACCTAGGCTGTTACAACATGTGGGGGTATCAGGGGTGAGCTGCCTTAAGGTATCTGGATGTACATTACTATACAATTCTCCTATATTTAAATCAATTACTTAAATTGGGTTAATGCAGGCCTACTGCCTCCTGCCATACAGACTTTTCTGTTTGTCAGTGTGCTTGTGATGATATCAGTTATGCTTTGTTATGTAACAGTTATAGCCCATTGTGTCAGCTGAGGTCTTTACCACCTAGTGACTGTGTACAGAGTGTAGATAGAGGCTGCTGTACTATACATCTGCATTACTTACTGTTGATAGTTTGGTATCCTGTGGCCCAGTCTGTCTTTACTATTGTACTATTTGAAGGGCATGGCCCTGGACAGCAACATCTGTAAACCTTCCCAGACTACTGTATTAGTATAATTGTTTCACAGTTGCATTACTCTGTTTATATAGATGTCAGTGTCTAAAGAGCTATATGAAATGGAGTATACAATTGTAACAGTACACAAATAAAGGTTTCCTATTTATGCAAACCTGTGTGTGGTGTTATATCCTATGACCTCTCTGTGGGTATATGTTGCAGGTAACGATTGTCATTAGTATGGGAGGCTCCTACAGTTTCCAGTTGTTAAGGTGTTAACTGCAGGCATAGTGGCTGTTCCATATTGTGTACACCTTCTACATATGTATCTTACTATACATAATCTCTGTGTGTATATGTGTAGTCACACACACACACACATATATATATATATATATATATATATATATATATATATATATATATATATATATATATGTATGTATCTGCATATATGTGTCTGTGTATATGTATCCTAGGGATGTTGATAGCTTCCACATTGTACATTACCTATGGGAGCCAGACTGTACTGCATGATAAGTTACCAATACCAGCCTGACATCATACAGGTGGGATGGACTACTGTTATATTGTGTCAGGTTCTGGTTATGGGATCTGCAACACTTGGTAGTGTATTGCAGAGCGGATGTGTTTGGCTGTGGGGGGTATACCTATTCATACAAGACGTATGTTGTATGGGGCCTCTCAACCCCATTAACGGTGCATGTGGACATATATGTTTTTGTTATGTTCCCATTGTTATCTACAGATGTATGTCTGTATATACCTATATAGATGTATATATATCTGCTTACATATATATAACTATGTCCGTATATACCTACACACACATATATATATATATATATATATATATATATATATATATATATATATATATATATCTGCTTACATATATATAAGTTGCTGTATATATTTAGACATATAGATGTAGACATATATATATATATATATATATATATATATATATATATATATATATATAGATGTATATATATATATATATATATATATATATACATATATATATCTACATATGTTGTATCTGTGTAGATATATATATATATATATATATATATATATATATATATATATATATATATATATACGCACACACACACATACATCTACATATTGGGATACATTCCCTGTACTGTTGAATGAATGGGCTGGATGATATGTTTGTGAAAACATCAGAGTTATGTATGTCTGACATGGCTTAGTGGTAAATTACTTTGGCTATGGTGTGCAGGTTCTGGGGTCTGAGCCTTGCAGAAGCTGCTTATTTTGTTACTGGGCAGAACAAGGCCTGTTGGATACAAAGTGATTAAGGCACTTTTAAGCAGTTGTAAGTGGGTTTGCGTGGGTTTGCACGGTGGCAAGCACTGCTAACTTCCAGTTGCAGTATCTTATATGCAGTTAGCTTCAAAATTGCTTAACCTTTGTAGGCATTGCTTACCCCCATGCAAACAGGCTTAAACCCACTTACTGATGCGTAAAAGTGCTTACTCCCGTTTACCCCTGTGCTAATTTCTCTAAAGGAAAAGAAATAAGGGTTGATAGGAAAGTGGTTAAAAAGGGGCACAAAGAGGGAAAGACAGTAGGGAAAATAGCTAGGGATGTGCAGGAAGGGTGTAGGGAAGGTCCATAGCTGCCCATTTCTTCTACAGCAACAGCTGTGCATATACACTGAATTTGGATTTAGATTTGGACACTCAAACCCCTGAGAGAGTGATGAGGACAATGATAATATGTTGTGATGCTAATTAGACCTGATTACATGTGTCCAGTGGACACGTGTGCAAAATGGACAGCTATGTATGGGGCATGATTTTTTTTTGGGAACAGATTGCCCTTTTTTTTTAAGGTGAGATGTTGGGGAGGGGTAGTAGGTATATGTGGGGAGGTAGGTTGGGTAGGTTAACAGACAAGACAAATAAAACGCATAGAGGGGCAGTATATTACACGTGTGGGAGGTAAAGACCTTGATGGGGAGGGGTGTTGGGAAATCAGAAGCCCATGAGCCTCCTAGTGGAAACAATGGGACTGAGGTTCCCACCCATGGGCATTCACCACTTCACCTTCTCAGCCCCGAGGGTGGCTGGGCTGGGGGCTGAGTTGCAGAGCCAGACTGACTCTCTATTCATGACATGCGGCACTCGAGCTGGCATAGAAGATCACCAAGCTCCTGGTTGAGCTCTCTATGCACCATGACCTGAACCTGGCGATGGGTGACAGGTACCTGTCTGCTCCCACTCCCAGGGGGGGTGAGCCCCATCACCTGAGCTGGTTCCACCCAAAGGTGGTGCAGAACCAGCGGATGAGGAGGTCCAAGGTTGGGCCCCAGACATGCTGGTGCCTGATGCCACAGTCAGCTAAGGTGGGACAGGTGGGTCCGCTGGGACCGGCCTTCCCAAACGTGCTATAGTGTTTAGATTTTATCATCATATGTGGGTTAGTAATAGTCAGCACATTCCAGGGTTAGGTATAACAGCATGCATAGATATTCCCATTAACCCAGACACCAGATATAGAACAGTTGCATAGCAAACAGAACACATGCATATATGGGACCACAGTGGTAATAACAACAGCATGCAGGTACATTAATGGCACCATGCCACCAATGTTGGAATAATTCAATATATCACATGCATGGAAACAAATATAAATATTTATTAACCAACATGGCATAATCAGAACATTGGAGACATTACATACTGGTTGGGGTGGGTATGTAGTTTATTGTTGGAGATATGGTGGGAGAGAGAGAAAGATGTCAATTAACAACTAGTATATTCCTGTGGTCCACATTACTTTCCTAGTCAGTGCTGTTATCTGTACCTTACAAGTATTACTACACTACCCTATAGCCTTAGTTTGGACAGTGATATGGCTGTTGTCATCGTTATACATGAACTGATTTTACTTGCAGTATACACCTCTTAACTGGTATACCTGTGGAGGAAATGTTTAACATTAACTAACTGTTTCTACACATACTCCCAGATTCCAGATTGATGCTGTGCACATAGCTATCCAACTCTTTCTGCAGAGACTCTGGCCATGACTTGACCACATGCAGGTGTACCGGGACATATCTAGACTATTGCCCTCTTCAACCTTTATTGACTTGACACACACATATACATGCTTTCCTACACAGTTACATTATATAGCACATTGTGGGTGATGGTGAACAGTGATACTTTATTATTCAGAGAAACTGCAACACTCACTATTCCCTACAATACCAGAATAAACAGTATCAGTACAGGGTATGAAGGGTTTTATTTCTCGGCACAGTGGTCATATCTGACGTACCTGTGGGAGCAATGATTGCTAGCACTACCTGATTGTTGCCACACAAAGTTCCAAATTACACATTAGTATTATGCACATACATCTCACTCTTTTACTATACACACTCTGGTCACAGCTTGACAACATTGGGGTGTACATAGGACATACTTGGCTTATTACTCTCCTTTCATTTTCAGGAGTTGCTACAGTGACAGGTTTGTTTTCATAGATGTTTGATAATCACCTGTATTCCTTGTTGGCTGGCTAAACATCTGGGATCATCCCACAGACTTCCCAGGAGGACAGGGGGACAGGCAGCAGATATGGGCCCATATACTGGACTTCCTGGTTTTATCTGTACAATTGTGGGGTATGATTCTTTATGCAGCTTACTTCCACTCCCAGGATTCAGACCATGGCTTTGTCTGCTACAACTTAAAAACTGTCCATCAGAGTTGTGTGTGCTATATAGATATTGATGTATATCTCTTATCTGCTTTCTGTCTTATAATTCTCCTGTGCTTTGGCATTCTGACCTTGTATTATAGCACTTATACATATATCCTAAACAGTTATATTTTGTAAGACAGTGTGGGCAGCAGTGATGACTTCATCATCTTCTTTTGGCTGATCCCATTAGGGGTCGCCACAGCGGATCATCTGTTTCCATTTCTTCCTGTCCTCTGCATCTTGCTCTGTCACACGAAACCACCTGCATGTCCTCTCTCACCACATCCATAAACCTTATCTTAGGCCTTCCTCTTTTCTGTTACCTGGAATCTTCATCCTTAGCATCTTTTTCCCAATATATTCAGCATCCATCCTCAGCACGTCCAAACCAATGTAATCTTGCCTCTCTGGCTTTGTCTCCAAACCTTCCAACCTGGGCTGACCCTCTAATATACTTATTCCTAATCCTGTCCACTCTCGTCACATCCAGTGCAAATCTTAACATCTTTAACTCTGCCACATCCAGCTCTAACTCCTGCCTTTTTGTCAATGCCATTTTCTCCAACTCATATAACATAGCTGGTCTCACTACCCTCTTGTAGACCTTCCCTTTCACTCTTACTGGTACTCGTCTGTCAAAATCACTCCTGACACTCTTCTCCACCCACTCCATCCTGTCTGTACTCTCTTCTTCACCTCTCTTCCACACTCACCATTACTCTAAACTATTGATCCCATATATTTAAACTCATCCACCTTCGCCACCTCTACTCCTTGCATCTTCACCATTCCTCTATCCTCCCTCTCATTCACACAGATATATTCTGTCTTAGTCCTGCTGACCTTCATTCCTCTTCTCTCTAGAGCATATCTCCATCTCTCCAGGGTCTCCTCCACCTGTTCCCTACTCTCACTACAGATCACAATGTCATCTGCAAACATTATAGTCCACGGGGACTCCTGTCTGATCTCGTCTGTCAACCTGTCCATCACTATTGCAAATAAGAAAGGGCTCAGAGCTAATCCTTGATGTAATCCCACCTCCACCTTAAACGCATCTGTCACTCACACTGCAGACCTCACTGCTCTCACACTACTCTCATACACATCCTGTACCACTCTTACATACTTCTCTGACACTCCCGACTTCCTCATACAATACCACAACTCCTCTCTAGGCACAAAACTTGGCCAAATCATTCACGCGGACACCAGTAAATATTTACATACCAGCAACAGTGATGACTACTACCTTGTTATTCAGAGCAACTGCATCAGTCACAATGCCATACAATACCAATGTAAACAGCACCGGTACAGGGTAACATTCTTGCATTTCTGGGCACAGACCTGTGGGAGAACTGTTTGTTAGCACTACCTGAATGTTGCCACACACAGTACCAGATTACACATTACTATTATGCACATACATCTCACTCTGTTACTGTACACACTCTGGCCACAGCTTGACAACATGAGTGTGTAAATGGGACATACGTGGCTTCTTACTCTCATATGGTTTTGGGGAGCTGCTAGTGCACCAGCTTTGTTCTCATAGATGTGTGTCAATCAGTTGTATTTCCTGTTTGCTGCCTATACATATGGGATCATCATCCCACTGATTTCACAGGGGGATAGGTTGACAGGCACCAGATATGGGACACTTTACTGGACATTCTGGACATATCAGTACAGTTGTGGGGTATGATTCTATATGCAGACTACTCCCACTGCCAGGATTCGAACCATGGCTGCGTGGGCTAAAAATATAATAGTTCACATCTCAGTTGTATGTGCTATTCAGGTTTTGTTGTCTGCCTTTTCCCTGTTTTCTGTCTATGTGTCTCACAGTTGTACTAAATGGCCTCTGGGGATTACACCAGTCATATACAGGCATTCCTACACATTCTATTTATGGTGCACAGTGCGGGTAACAGTGCTTAATACAACAGTAGTATTACGTGATTGCAAATCTACATTACCATATGATACCTGAGTATACACATGCAGTTCAGCAGTTAGAACTTTATTGTCAGACTATTACACTTTATTTACATGCAAACTATATGAGACTCTTCCTGCCATATTCTCTGGTGTATGCAGTACTTGCCTTGAACAGTACAGGTTTTATACAGGCAATTAATTTACTAATACTTTTAGTTTTATTTCCTATGACACTAAATGCATGAATAATACTGACCTGACTCGCATGGTGATTGACGTGGGCCTCCTGGTTCATGGCCCGTTCCATTGTAGCTGTGGGGGACATAAGAGGAATATTTAGCCATACCTATTCATGATATACATGAGCTGGCAATTATTACACACATAGTGGGGTGATACTTACACACAGCTGGGACATCCCCTTCCACTCTAGCCTCTTGGATCCACTGGTCCAAGAGGTCCCCTCTACTCTGCTTCAGGTTGGCATAGTGATGCCTGACCTGCTCACCAGTTCGAAGTATGCCAGTGGAACTGGTGAGGTCACGGGCGAGACGGTCCTAGGCCTCTGCCTTATATTGGGAGCCCTGGTACTGGCCCTGCAGCAGTCTCTAATTATGTCTTTGACAAACAGTCTTGCCATGACTCTGGACTCCTGGATGCACCAGCGCTGTGTGCAAAAGCACACACCTTCTCCCCTTCCTGACATGATGCCTGCAAGGGGAAGCTACAACCAGTTATGATATGTATTCCTGCCTTTTGGGTTTAAGTAGGGCCGATTTCCCACACTTTCCCATGATTGGCCAGTCTTGAAAAAGTTAAGCTATGGGCAAACCTGCTTACCTAGGGTTGGCATTGTTTAAAGGGTTATACCTCTGGCACACAGAGTTAGCTAGCCTACATATTGCTTACACCTCCTAAGCTGACCTGTGCAATGCTTAGCATTGCTTACATTAGACTTTGCATAATATTTCCTTTTTGGCATTAATTTATTATTCATTACACCTTATATGTATGCCTGGTATCCATGATTCATGTGTATGTACACCGTATGGGGTCCTTGTGTTTTATTGGGGACTTCAACACTCTATTACAATTACACCTGACTTCTGGGCTTACTGCTGTACTCCAGTTGACATATTTATGTTATGTTGTGGGTTAAGGCACATATGTCTGTATACTGATTCCTTTCCCAGGTTCAGTTTGATTTTGCTATGGTGAAGACTTGCTTGCTGATACCTCATTCTTTTTTACTTCTTTGATGGATTGGTGGTTAACTACTGTGACTATAGTGTATAGGATCCTGGGTTCAAGATTTGCAAGGCGGTTTATTTTGTTGCTGAGAAGAACAAGGGCCATTGGATACAGAGTGATTAGGGCACTTTTGAGCATTTGTAAGCGGGTTTGCCCAGGTTTGCACGAGGATAAGCAATGGTAACCTCTGGTTACATATGCTTACAGAGAGTTAGCTGCAAAATTGCTTAACCTGTGTGTGCATTGCTTACCCCGCACAAATGGGCTTAAACCCATTTACTATTGCTTAAATATGCTTACTACTGCTTATTGGTGCTTTAACCTGCTAACTAGTGTTTTATTCATTATGATACTGACACCTCACATGTGCATTTACTGCAGTACTCCAGTTTATAAATATATGTTATTTAGTAGGTTATGCAACATAAATATTAGTCATAACATGCTTTGCCATGGAAAATGGAATGTGCTGCAGTAGGACTCGAACTGGGAATGCTCGGTCATAAGGCAAATGCTCTTCCCACTACACTATTGCTATGCTGCTTCATTTGCATATAGCTTCCTTGTTATCCTCTTCAGGTATTTAAGCTGCATTAACCGTAGCTAAGCGATGGGCTCACCTGCGCACCTACGGTTAGCTTTAATCGGATTTTTGAAAAAAAAAAGGGTTTGTTAATTTTATTTCTGTATACCTGTTGTTGTACATGAGGGGGACTGTTGGTGGGGATATGCAGACACCTATGAGCAGTCTCGCTCATGTCATAGCCCTTTCTGCTGTTCTTCATTGTAGGGAGCTCTGCTCTCAGACATGACCCCTGCACTCTTACATGCCCAGTGTAAGATTAGGAGCTCAGGTAATGCACCTCATTAATATGCATGGCATGCTGCCATCCTGCTCATAAACAGCCGCCTCCATGCAGGACTAAGCTAGTCCTGCATGGTGGAATAGTAAATCTGAGGGGAAGTGTGCTAATATAAATTCTTTGGCAGAAGTCGTTTTGACTGAATTCACAATTTTTTCTTACTGTCACAAGGTGTGTCCCAGATAAACTCAAATAAGCAGTGGATTTAATGAATCAGTCTTAAAACAGGGAGATTTTTGTTCATACAAATGTATGGCATTAAAAACAGTAATTTCCTGATATGTTTTCAAGGGTTCACTTTATAATCCTGAAATATCGAATTTCAGAATCTTGTGATCATAAAGCCAAAACCTTAAAAAACAACCTCAAAAGCGTGAAGTTCAAAATCACGAATCCTACACTAACCATACACCACACACATACACATACACACACCTTCCCCCGACACACAGACCTAGACTACATACAAGCAGGGGGGCAAACCCCCCTGCACATCCCACAGCCCCCTACTTAAATATACTAACTCCAAGGTCACACTACACAGACAAACACATGAAAACAGCACCATACAAGCTACATTCCCCTCGCACACTCTCATCATAGTCACAAAACAGACTGACACATACTAAAGCCCCTCATAAAAAACCCTTAAACATAAATACTTACCTGAACTTCCAGCTATCCATTCACAAGCTGCAACACCAGAAGCACTAACTCAACTTCTCCAGACTTCGGGATTTTGAAATTCACGCTTCTGGGGTTTCAGAATGTTGAGCTTTCGGCTTATAATCTTGGGATTCTGAAATTCGATATTTCAGAATTTCGGGATTATAAAGTGTTCCTGTTTTCAAAGGGTGGAGATGTAAAGAGGTAGGAATGTCTCCTGAAAATAATTATATACTGACCATAGGAAAGAATTCACTGACTTCTGTGTAGTGAAAAGCAACCATGGTTTAATGGATTCACTTTAGAACATTGAAAGCACATACCATTGAAATTCAAAACATTGAGACCAAAATCTTGAAAATTTAAAACACTGAAAACTCAAAACATTGAATCCCATAACATAGAGAAAACATAGGAAAGCAATATGTGTTAGATTCCAGCACAACTACATACAGAAACAAATAAAAAACAAACCATATTACACTTCTTCAAATATAAGCAGGGGGGCAAGCCCCCCTGCACCCATCACATCCCCTGCTATGTATATATATCAACTCTGAGATCACACTACACTACACTAAGATGTGTTATGTTGTAGTATAGTAAGTAAGAAGGAACATGACTGAGGTTACCTATGAAACTCTGGTAAGTATTGGAGAGATATATAGTAATGTGTAATGTTTTAACAGTGAAATAATATTTCTAAGAGAATGTTGAGGATAGTTTTTTACAATTTAAACAGGCAGTCATGAAGTGCAGAATGGTATATTTGCCATTTTGTTCTGTGTTGTGCAATCTTGGAGTTGATATATTTAAGTAGCAGGGGGTGCAGCAGGAGAGGTGTAATATGGTTCGTTTTTTGTTTCTGTATGTAGTTGTGCTGGCATATATTAAATGTTGGTTTCCTATTTTTTTCAGTGTTATAGGATTCAGTGTTTTGAGTTTTCAGTGTTTTGAATTTTCAAGAGTTTGGTCTCAGTGTTTTGAATTTCAATGTCATGGGCTTTCAGTGTTCTAAAGTGAATCCAGTTTAACACATGAAGCAGACAATAGGCTGGGAAAGTCATAACTGTTTTAAATTGTAGCCACAGTTAAATAAAATAGTAATGACTGAGAAAAAGCAAAGGGTTAAAATAGGAAAACAAATTTGCTGTTTCAGTTATTATCTAGAGTTAAATCTAGGTAGGTAAACAACATTTGTCTGTTATATGGCTAAAATGTTTAAAGCTACAAAGTTTTTGTTACAAGACACACAAGCGCTTTCACCACAAGGCTTCTTCATATTAAGAAGGGTAGTGTGTTCAATGCTTTAGCAAAACACATTAAAGAAACAAATGATCAACACACCTTTACATTTATGGTATTAGGTAAATGTTATGAGAACTTGAGGGGTGGTGACACCAGAGTTCAAACTGAGAACCTGGAGGCTAAATGGATTGTGAGATTAAGAGCTAACACACGACATGGTCTTAATGACCATGTACCATTGAGACCCATCCTGAAAAAATAGACCATTACGTAGGTAGAATCTGTTACATTTATGTGGTTTACATGTATTTGTAATATGTATTTTTTGTAATATTGCTTTTATGAAATGTGTTTTTTGCAATGAAGTTTTTATATATTTTACTATGCATTTTACTGTGGGCTGAATACAATTGTTCTTTGTGCCTTTAAGAGTTTTCTCTTTTTAATCATGTGACTAGCTAATGCTTAGTATAAGAATGGGTGTGTTGAGTGCTGCTTTTTATACACCTAAAGAAGCCTTGTGGTGAAAGCACTTGTGTGTCTTGTAATAAATCAGCTGAAGAAACTGGAGCATTGCCTCTGCCTGCTTTTATTCTTTGGATTTGTTTTGTGTTTTTGTAGAGGTACCTGGTTACTGTTGGAATTATATTCTGCTTTGCTTATTTTTGGTTCTACATTTTCCAACGGATCCAGGGAGATGGCCACAGGAATGCCTACAGGAACAGAGAGCATTGAATTGGAGTATAATCCTGTTTCAAAAATTACATGGACTGAACTCAATGTCAATCAATTTATATTTAAGGTGAGCAAGAAAGCTAATCCATTACTGAATAATGAACTTGTTCTAGATGGGGATGAATGCATGAATATAGACATTGTGCACTGAAAAGTGAATTATTCTTGTTAGAAAAAGACTTGCTCAAACTAAAAAGAACACAGTTTGAGAAATTTCATCTCCAAACTTGTATTGCTGAAGGCATTGTGCCTCGGGGTTTGAGAATTCTTAAAATGCCCGCTCAAGCAGATTGTGACCCTTTACTATTAAGTGAATGGCAGAAATTAAATCTACAGAGCAGTGCTAGTTACTTAAAACTATTGCCTGACTTTGCTGAAAAAGAAGAAACAAAATTACTACTTCAGATCAAGAACAAATATCTTGATCTGTGTAAAAAATATGACCCTGCTTTGATTGTGAAGCCAATAAATGATATGCTTGAGAATGCTCATGTCTATTCTCACAAGTTAATACAAATCAAGTTAAAAAAGTTAGAGACAGACTAGATTTTTCACGAGGCCACGTCTTTATGTGGCCGAGAATGGCTAACAATAATAACAGGGCCAATACTCAAACCCCTGTAGTTGAGTCAACCAATCAAGGAAGCATCATTGAGGTTCCCGCTAATCGGACAGCCGCCACGACAACTTCCATTAATTGAGAACCTGAAGACATCTAGGAAATGGATGAGGGGAGGGCTCAGATAACTAGCGACCTAGGTGGCATCACGCCGACAACTGAGACAACAGTGGTAAGAAGGAAAACTATCACAACCACAGCACAAGTTCATCAAGAAGTGACTGGTGAAGCTTTGAATAGATGCGAGCTTGATGATGGCATCCATACTTCTTTTTTAGAAAGCCTACGACCTCCAGGTCTGACTTTCCCTCTTCTAACCAAGAACAGGTCTGTAAGCCAAGGAAGAGGAGGCTTGAATCATGGACAACAGAGAGGGAGAAGTATGACTAGAAACAAAAGGAAGCACCCAGAAGAAATGGTGAGTCCATACACAATAAAGAAAGCCTTCATGAACAGCAAAAATTAATAGTTAATTTATCAACTTATACTCTATCTAGATATGAATGTAATGTGTTGGAAAAAGGACTTTCTTTTATTCCGACTGCTGACTCTGACATTACTGAAATTGTATTTGACATTAAGTTATTTACACACAATTTAATGTTGAAAATTATGTATGCTAATAATGGTGAAAATGGGGAACTTATGTTTAAAAAACCAAGCTCTTTTTTACCCAAGTTAAATCCTTTGGTTTCTGCATTTGAACAGTTATGTTTAGATGATGTTTATAGAGTGTTTCATGAACAATAATTACACCCTAGTAGCAGCAGACAGTGCAATTTATCCATGGATGAATTTACAGCATTAAATAATTTACAAACAAATCCATGTATCATGATATGCCCTGCAGACAAGGGAGGACAGATTGTAATTTTGGATAGAGAAGACTATGACAGGAGAATGCTTGTTTTATTAGCTGATGACACATTTTATAAAGTTATTACTTTATCACAAGTTAATAGAATGGTTGAATATGTACACAACAAGCTAAGGGAAATAGCCAGGATGGGTCTCATTGATGGAAATTTCTTGAAATACTTCCTTATATTTAACCCCACTACCCCAGTGATTCAAGGATTACCCAAGGTACACAAAAATAGGGAAAATCCTCCTATGAGGCCCATTGTAGCTGGAAGAAACTGGTGCACTGAGTCCATTTCTATTTTTGTGGAGAAAGTCCTTAGGAATTTGATTAAACGGTCAGACTATATCTTGAAGGACACTGAACATTTTGTGAGAGACTTATGCAGATTTGCATGTGAAAGAGAGCAAGAAGCCTGTGAACAACAAATGCTGTTAGTTACCCTTGATGTGGTGTCACTTTTCACTGTTATTCCAAATGATTTTGGGATTAATAGTGTAACTCAGTTAATGCTTGAAACCAGGGAGTATGATAAAGATATGGTGGACCTAATACGGTTACTACTAGGTCTGGTACTGGAGAAGAATGTGTTCGTGTTCAGGGACAAGGTCTACTGGCAATGCAATGGAGTAGCCATGGGAACATCATGTGCTAACAGTTATGCGAATGCTGTAATGTCCAAATGGGAACAAGATAATTTCTATATTCATGCATTCATCTCCATCTAGAACAAGTTCATTATTCAGTAATGGATTAGCTTTCTCGCTCACCTTAAATATAAATTGATTGACATTGAGTTCAGTCCATGTAATTTTTGAAACAGGATTATACTCCAATTCAATGCTCTCTGTTCCTGTAGGCATTCCTGTGGCCATCTCCCTGGATCCGTTGGAAAATGTAGAACCAAAAATAAGCAAAGCAGAATATAATTCCAACAGTAACCAGGTACCTCTGCAAAAACACAAAACAAATCCAAAGAATAAAAGCAGACAGAGGCAAGGCTCCAGTTTCTTCAGCAGATTTATTACAAGACACACAAGTGCTTTCACCACAAGGCTTCTTCAGGTGTATAAAAAGCAGCACTCAACACACCCATTCTTATACTAAGCATTAGCTAGTCACATGATTAAAAAGAGAAAACTCTTAAAGGCACAAAGAACAATTGTATATAGCCCACAGTAAAATGCATAGTAAAATATATAAAAACTTCATTGCAAAAAACACATTTCATAAAAGCAATATTACAAAAAATACATATTACAAATACACTTAAACCACATAAATGTAACAGATTCTACCTATCTTGACATCTGATAAACAAGTTAGCAACCTGATAGGAACACATCCACAGTTTACTTTTAAAAATAAGAAGTCACTAAGGCGACGACTTTGCAATCCCAGAGACCAAATCAGGACTGAGGATACACCAGGGACTAAACTGTGCACTAGGTGCCAGTTCTGTAAATTTATAAATCAAGATATGGAGTTTCTGCATCCAGACACTGGTGTAACTTATACACTAAGAACCAGTGCAAGGTGTGATACTTCACATGTGGTTTACCTTGCTACTTGCAAAGTATGCAGTAAATTCTATGTGGGAAAGACAGATAGACTATTAAGGGATAGGATCAGGGAACACCTATACCATATTAAGTAGGGTAGTGTGTTCAATGCTTTAGCAAAACACATTAAAGAAACGAATGATCAACACACCTTTACAATTATGGTATTAGGTAAATGTTATGAGAACTTGAGGGGTGGTGACACCAGAGTTCAAACTGAGAACCTGGAGGCTGAATGGATTGTGAGATTAAGAGCTAACACAGGACATGGTCTTAATGACCATGTACCATTGAGACCCATCCTGAAAAATAGACCATTACGTCGGTAGAATCTGTTACATTTATGTGGTTTACGTGTATTTGTAATATGTATTTTTTGTAATATTGCTTTTATGAAATGTGGTTTTTGCAATGACGTTTTTATATATTTTACTATGCATTTTACTGTGGGCTGAATTCAATTGTTCTTTGTGCCTTTAAGAGTTTTCTCTTTTTAATCATGTGACTAGCTAATGCTTAGTATAAGAATGGGTGTGTTGAGTGCTGCTTTTTATACACCTGAAGAAGCCTTGTGGTGAAAGCGCTTGTGTGTCTTGTAATAAATCAGCTGAAGAAACTGGAGCCTTGCCTCTGCCTGCTTTTATTCTTTGGAGTTGTTTTGTGTTTTTGCAGAGGTACCTGGTTACTGTTGGAATTATATTCTGCTTTACAAAGTTTTTGTGTTTACTCTGAAAAACACAAGATTCTAGGTGATTCCTGGCTAACCAGTGACTACTAATGTGACACATTAGAAATTTAGTGTTCTGTAATGTATAATAAGTTCCAGTAAAATAATTTTTATGGTTAATCCATGGTTTGTGAAAAAATTTATATGAATTTTGCAAAAGAGTTTCAACATTGGTAAAATTGTGGGGAGAAATATGTAAACCTGTATTCGTGTAATGGTAGCTAAAATGACTTGGTAATTGTTAGAAACCAATGGTAACTGTTGGATTATGATCATGTCTAGATCATCTTAAAAAATATGCGCATTTGTGAATTTTCACAAAAAAAGTAATTTTTCCTAAAAGTTTAGTTAACTAGATATGGTAACATTCTAAAGACAGTTTTCATGTTTATATTTCTTCCTGCATGAGTTTAATGATATGTTATTAGTAATTTTCAAATTCTTTTGAGGAAAATATAAGTAAAATAGTAGTAATTAAATAGTTAATTAATTGATTAATTAGGGACAATGGAAGAAAGAGTAACCTCACTGGAAAGATTAGGAAAATAATAGAAAATGTATTAAAAATCAGGAGACAAAAAGTAGCAGGACTATTTGTAGAGTTAAATGTGTTGTATAGACAACATAAAGGATATTTTTCTGATTGTGCATCCGGGATTGTTAGAAAGTATGAAACACGTTTAATGGTTGTAGTTTTATTTTATAGTGATACTGACAAAAAGTATTAATTAGTTTATTAAATCTGATTGAATTGCTTTCTTCTCTTGAAAACAAGGATATCAGACATAGCAACAGTTGTTTGCTAGCTGGCAAGAGAGTTAAGGCTGTGAAGTGTTGTTCCTCCAGCACAGGGCTTGACTCCATCACTTTTCATTTGCCTGCTCTGTGACTTTGAACAAGTCACTTAACCAGACTTTGCTTACAGATTATTACTGAAAAGAGAGCTGTATATGCCTAGCGAGCCTACCTAGTCAACAAAGTGGTGTTATTACAGTACAGGAATTTTGTTAAAATTCTAGATACAGAAAATACAGTTATTTTATGTTTATAATTACTCGAAAGTTTTCACAATATGCACAACATGTGCATATGATTTTCATGATATGCACAGTATGTGTATATGGTTTTACAATATGCACAGAGTAGCTATATGATTTTTACAACATGCATAAGATATATAAATGATTTTTATGAAATGCACAACACGGGCATGTGATCAAACAGCTTCACAGCTGATAGTATACAAACATTGGTTTATAGGGAAAGGTAACATGACATGTTCTTTGTAACATGTTGATTAAAGAAGCAGTAAAGATTATTTAATAAAATGCAGAATATTATAGCCCAACCTTTAATGAGCAAAATTTCATGAAATATGGGAAATATAAAATACTTGCAGAATGTTACAAAAACTTGAAATGTATATTGCAGATTGGCTTATGGATGTGAACAAATGTGTGGTGAATGCAAAGATAGCTGTTCTATGCAGCAGGATTCATGGAGGTGAAGTATTGACCTTTGTGACATGAAGTCAAATAAACGAGTACTTCTGGAATATGAATATGTAAATTAAATGTATAATTCTCAGTAAGAAAGGAAAATGTGTGAGAATATACTGCACAATCATTTCATGTAATGAAATAAAATTTAAAGATCAGTTGGGTTGACCTTGATAGTTGTAAATGCTCTATATGCCAAAGGAGTTGATGACTCACCATGGCATGGATAACTAATCTGTTTCCAGGTTAGGTGTGATATTAATGCTGTTTTTAGTTGTAGTGTTTATGATTCTAATCTTGCTATGCTTCATGTGTAGGATGTTAATAAACTAATACAAAATAAGTACTAGAAATTTTATCATAATTATGCATGTAAACGCTTAGAGTAAGTGGTACCATTCAAGCACTCCAGCAAGGAGATATGTTTCTAACTTAGTGTTCATTTTTCCTACAACTTATATCTGGCCTACTGAGATATTTCTCAGTATAAATCTGAAGATATAATAAACAGATGGTTAGTTGAAATAGCCTAGTATCAGATCTCTTACACCCACTTTTTAAATAGATACACGTTGAATTTATTAATAATACTTAAATCAAAGGGAGAACTGTTAGACACATATCAAAATATCAAACAAATGTGTTAGGATGGATTTTCTCTAGTATAATTATTTCAGACATTACAAGTGACAAAATGGATTTCTGTATTTTCGACCAGAAAATGCTGATGCTGCGAGCTAGATAAGCCTTGTAATACTGTTTTTCTATGAGACAAAGGAACATTGAGGGCAGGATTCAGGAAGGCTTACACGGAGTTCAAGAGTAGTGTAAGCCTCCGTGTAAGCCTCCCGATCCAGGAACAGCCCAAACCTCCGTGTAAGAGACAGCTAACACGTCTCTTACATGGACTGGGCGTGGAAATGCTCAATACCTCATTTGCAGCTGAAAGATATGCAAATGAGGTATTTGAGCGATCCAAGAAGCCTAAACCAGTCCGTGTTAAGGACATGTTAGCTGCAGAAATGTACTCAGCTGACAACTGAGTACATTTCTGCAAAATTGACAATGGAGCTATGTCAGCTCCAAATAAAGGGTGCATATGTTTCATTTAGCATGCCAATGGCCAAATATGTGGCCATTGGCATTAAAAAGTGTTGCAAAACAATTAAAAATAACTTTTTTTTTTCCGTGGGATTTTCATGTGTAACTGCAGCGCACACCCGCGCAAACAGGGTGCGCTGCTTAAAACTGAAAACCGAAGCTTTTAAGCCCACAATTGTGGGTTTAATGTATTACATGGAATGACAATGCAGGGACTAGCAGACCAAAAACAATATGGCCTCCGTGTAGTGGTTGTCAAGGGGGGGAAGCTCCGTGTAAGACATGTAACTAAGCATTACTAGGCAATCCTATGTAAATGAGGGTTACAATACTGAATCACACTGCCACATAGGTAATGAGCACTTTCTGAGTAGTGTAAGAGTAATAGAAGGGGGAGGAATAGAGTAAGAGGTAGGTGACATCATGGGGGGGAATGATAGAAATAAGTGTATCACATTGGAGGGCAGTGTAACGTGAGAGATGACAGACAGACATCAGGGAGAGGGGTGTGTCCCAACAGAACACTAGGAAAGTTAAGAAATAGAGGGTGCACACTATCCCTACACTCAAACTTTCTTGATATACGTGCATGCGTGGGTGTGCGCGCGTGAAAGGCAGGCTCACCATGTGGGAGCGTGTTGCAAACCATTTACAACGGTTTGCGTGGGCGTGCACGTGTGTAAGGCTGTGTGCACGCGTTTTAACATGAATCAGCTAAGTTCACACCATGTAAGGATGTGTGCGCGCGTGTAACACTGTGTAAGGATGTGTGCGCGCGTTTAACTAACTGTGAGCGTGCTTAAGCTGGTGTGCACATTGCTCCCCCTGAGGAAACAGTGAGGAAAAAGGAAACAACCAGATTACAAGGAAGCTGCCAGAGGATACTGCTGGAGTTAATTGGTGGAAACAATTGGAAGCAGGCAATTACACAGGCAGACTAGAAGCCCAACCCAGCACTTAAAACACTGCAAACAGCAGTGCAGGGTGTTTCTCACAAGAGATACTGCAAGAAAGGAGTAAGCTATCAGAATTGAAAACTGACAAAAGCTGAACTCAGAGCAGAAATGCTAGGGGCTGCCATAGCTGTTATAATCAGGCATAGGCGGATTGCTGAGGGTGGTGACAATGCAGATGCTGACAGACAACCCAGAGTGAGGAGAAGGAGAAGAGTATACAGGCCCAGGGTCACCTACCATGGGTTACATGAGCTGGAGATAGTAGAGCTCTACAGAGTGGACAGAGACCTTCTGCAGCAAATTGTTGAGCTGTGCAGGCCATGTCTCACACACAGAACCAACAGAGGGGAACCCATCCCAGTGGAAACCAAGGTATGTGTTGGCCTAAGAATACTAGCAACAGGTACCTTCCAGAGACCAACTGGTGATATGATGGGGATATCACAGGCATCAGCCTCCAGGGTACTGCACCAGTTCCTGGATGCCATGTCAGCACATGTCGGTGATCATGTATATTTCCCCAATGACCGTGAGGTAGTGGCCAGCAATATGCGTCTCTGCCAGCAAATAGCGGGATACCCTGAGGTACTGGGTGCAATAGACTGCACGCGCATATGCATCAAAGCACCAGCCGGTGAGCGGGGTAGAGCCTATATTAACCACAAGGGATTCCCCTCCATCAACTGCCAGGTCGTGTGTGATGCCCAGGGCATAATAATGAATGTGTGTGCTGGCTGCCCTGGGACCTACCACGATTCACACATCTGGCATCTGACGCAGCTGTACCAATCATTTGCCAGTGGGGACTTCCCACACGGACACCTAGTGGGGGATGCAGGTTATGCACTGGAGCCATGGCTGATGACACCCATCAGAAATGCACACACACCTGAACAGGAACGCCATAATGAGGCACACGCAGAAACATGTAATGTCATAGAGCATGTGTTTGGGCTGCTCAAGTCACAGTTCCGGTGTCTGGACACATCTGGTGGAGCCTTGCAGTACACACCAACTACATGTACCCAAATGATCATGATATGTGCTATGCTACATAATATGATCCTGCGGAAACAGCTGCAGCAGGACCAGCATAGGGCTGGGCCAAACATACCCCCACCATTGCCAAGGCCACCACAGGCAGAGGGTGACTCGGAGGAGGAACAACCTGACCTTGCCCCAGTAGGCAGAAGGAGGCGTGCCCAGTATGCCCTGGCCTTGGCAAAGAGGCAACGCATAGCACATACACTGGCTCAATAGGAACACTGGGACTGATACCCCCTCCGACACACTCACATAGTAACAGGGATGCCTAACATGACACAACCTGCTTCCAAACATGTACAGGGAGTGTAGTATGTGCATCCGAAAGAGGCAGCCCTGCAGCACCACCTGAGGCATGAATGCCATGTGTTAAGTAATGTAACACCATGTACCATATGCACACCTGAAGACCCTGACTAACAGCCACCCTCACCAATCATAAAACACAAAAACACAAACCCACCTGCATAGGTACCACAAGGGATAGGAACCTAGATGTAATGCTACCCAATGCCAGAAGTATAAACAGCAAGATGTGTGCAGTGTAAACGCACACAGTATAGAGAATGTAGATATCAGTGCTGCAATAGAAAAAAGGGTCAAAGCCCACATCAGCACCCTAACACTACCAGGTCACACCCCATACAGTGATGTACAGCTGCAAAAACATGTAACAAGCTGCAAAATGAGGGTGACTAGCAATAAATGTTATGGAAAACCACACCCCCATGTTGGTACCACAACAAGAAGCAGCACGGATTAGCCATGGTCAAATACCAATGGCTAAAACTGCCTACTACTATATAGCTTGCTGCAGACCACTGTCCTAATAGCAGGAACTGCACCAGGCCTATGTTGGAATACAGGAAGATATCAAGCCCCCCAAACCACAGTATATTGCTTGACTGAAAATACCTACACATACACCATAGCTTCATAGTTAACTACTAGGCTATCTGCCCTACTGCATTCATAAGCCTAGCCATAGTGATGTGGCTATTGCCACCCCTTATAGTGGTAATAGGTGTACAGAATAGATTCCGAATATTGTGCCTCTGACATAGTAGTGACACATTATGACCCCCTTACGTAATCGAATAACATGACTGTGCCTCTGTCTAGTAGTGACACAGGGAGGACCTCTGGGGTAAACCTACAATCTCACATCCAGTTGTCCATATTTCTCTTGAAGAGAGTCAGTGAGGGACTCTGTCTAACATGAACTGGGATTCTTTGCCAGAGTGTGAGAAGCCTCTGAGTTATGACTCTGTCCCTCCAGCATGTCCTATACATGTATGTGCTGAGGTTCAAATCCGTAGCTCTCATGGCTCTGGTGGATTTGGATTGCTTGCAGTGGAGCATGTCCACCAAATCCTGATTGGACATGGTCTTGTATGTCAGGCATAGGTCACCTGTAAGTAGGCGGTATGCTACTGAATAAAGCTGGATTTCCTTTAGTCCGGAAGCATATGACATGTGTTGTAGACCCGTGATCCTCTTGGTAAGGTACTTTTGGGGTCTTCCCAGCTGTTGCAAGTGCTGGGTGAGGTACATACCAAATGGGGCTTTGTATTCAATCATGGGCCTGATAAGGGAGAAGTATAGTGGTACAATGTCCTCCTTTGATCTGGATGTAAAACCCGTCATGATAAGGTGGGCAAGATAGAAAGTCTGTCTAAGCACCTTGGCAACATGGGTGTCAAATGAGGCCACTATCTACATGTGTCCCCAGGTGTCTGATTTGTTTTCTGTGCTCAGTGGGTTGCTGTCTATGTATTGATTTGTGGGTACTGTGTTCCTCCCAAAGGGGATGACTACACATCACTTGCATTCAGTTTCAGGCCATGATTCCGGCACCAGCTATCTGTCTTTGTGACGGCAGTCTTTAGGATGTGTGTGCCGGCTGATGTATTCACTATGGTGCCTAGGTTGCAGTCATCTGCAAACTTTGTCAGCCACAACCCTCCCATGTTTGCTTTCACATCTGAAAAGTAAATGCCAAATAAGAGGGGTCTCAGGACAGATCCTTGTGGGACACCACTTGTGACTGGCTTTGAATCTGACAAGGCACCTGCAATGTCCACTTTATGGGTTCTGTTTCCTAGCCATTTTGCAACCTATCCTGTGACATATGGTTTTATATTTCAGCTGTTGAGCTTGTCTATGATGCCTGAGTGGGGTATTGTGTCAAAGGCCTTGGCCAAGTGCAAGCAGGCTGTGTGGACCACGTAGCCCTCATCAATGGCCCTACTGACAGTTTCAAAATAGTCAACTAGGTGCAAAAGGCAGGATCTGCCCTGTACAAAGCTGAACTGGGTGGGATCATGGGTCTGTAGGTCACCAATGTCTCTGTTTAAGAGCTCCATAATTGCTCTTTCCATAGCTTTGCAGACAAGGCTGGTTAAGCTTGTGTGGTGGTAGTTGCCAGGGTCTGTGGAGGCATCTTCTTTGTGGAGTGGGACCACTGTTGCTGTACGCCACTGTTCAGGTACATATCCTGCAGCAAGGCTAAGGTTAAATAGCATTTGTATATACGGGTTTAGCTCCTTCTGGAGTTCACATAGCACGCAACTAGGGATACCATCAGGTCTCATTGATGCTGTGTTCTTGTCCTTGCTGAGTGTGGCTCTCACATGGACATCTGAGATGACAGTGAGGTTACATTCAGCTGTGATAACTATCTTCCTTTGGGGGTGAGGGAGGGGGAAAGGTGCACTGAACCTGTCTGCCAGAATGTTGCCAATATCTGTCAGGTCACTGAAATATATGTTGTTGTGTACCAACTCTGAGCATATCTGAGGGTTCCCACCCATGTTTCTGACATAGCTGAAGAAGGCAGTATGGTTATCTCCATTGCATTTGGTGATTTATGTCTCCAAGTTGATCTTGGATGTCTGTATGAGAGAATGTAGCTTTTTACTAGTGCTGATCACAGCTGCCTTCTCTGTAGGAGATGTAGCTCTATCTTGCATTAGTATCCGTCATCTGTTATACAGTTTGTTTATGGCTGGGGTCCACCAGACAGGCCACTTTTCCTTGGTGGAGAGGGTCTTGGTTTTATTTGTGATTGCATGGTCCATGCTTTCTCGGAGATGTCTGTAGAAAGCGTCTGTGAAGGAGTCACCATTGTGTGTTGTGGTTTCCACTGTCCCAGTGGGCTTAAAGGATACCATCTCAGTCTGAAGACATGTGAAGTCAGCTTCTGAGATGTTTGTCGCTATATTCTTTGTATTATACTAGCACTGACACAAGTGTAGACAATTTCCCAGAATCCATCAAACAAACTGGACATGCAAAATGTAACACTTCCACAAGAGGGGTAAGCATACTGGATGTGATAATCAGAAATATGTGTACTGGATGTCAAGATGAGATGTGTATCCCTCACTGGTAAGACCAGACCATAGAGTAATCACACTGTAGTTACACATCCCGACCCCAGACCTGGCCAGATTACCACAGTGAAACACATGTATAAAGCATAGCTTGCACCCCTACAAACCAATGTGGAATCCATGAAAAGCCCTGTGCAGGTCCAGAATATGGGACACACTGCAGAACATGTTATACAGGCATACCATGAACACAGCCAAGAGTGCTTGGAGTCTGCAATCACAAACAACAAGACACAATGCCATACACCCAGGCATCTGGCATGCTGGACTCCAGCAATTACTAAACCATTGAAGAGAATGAGGAAGATACCACATGATAGATCAAACATAAAAAGTGAAGTAATCAGTGATTACTAGTATGGCAATAAAATGTGTCCACACATACAATCCACTAAGGCCAGGCAAAACAAGTAGAATCTGTGAATCCAGTGGCAATGTGACACCTGTCCCAAGTACGCACACAACAACAACTCACCCCAATAAATACAAATGTATGTGACAGATGCAACCAGGTAGCCAAACCAGAGCCTGAGCACCCCCAAATCAGTACTGTCAAAACTAGTCAGGAGGACAAGGTAACCACATACACCACAAACCCAGTCCCACATAGACCTACAATGACTGTAAACCAAACACATAAACACAGAAACATTCCCAGAGGCCCTAATTACGAACACACAACACCAACACAAGCCTCCAAAGCAGACACCCAATAAAACAACCTCCAGACATAGCACATGTAACACATAGTACACAAAGCTGGTGTGCCAAACAGTCACAGGACAGAAGGAGAAACAACATGCCTGATACAGTTGTAATAGGTGACTCCTTAGTGAGACATGCTGCTGTTCCAGGGATGGCTTGCACCTGTCACCCATGAGCGTCTGGATATTGCCTAAGGCTTTTGCAACCTACAGAGATCCTTCCGTAGGCAAGGCTGAAAAGAGCAACCCACCACCATAGAAAACAAAACTGGAAAGAAACAGAAGGGTAATGCTGATCAATGCCAGATGTGTAAACCTCAATATGCATGCTCCTGAGGCCCTCCCCAGTATGGAGAACATTGATGTCTGTCCAGTGATAGAAACCTGCTGCAAGCCTCATGACAGCACACCAGCACTATCAGGTAATACCACATATCATGTGTTATGGCCACAAAACCTGTAACAAAACATAAAAGGAGGGTGAGTATCCATATTCAGCACAGACACCCATACGTCCAGTTAACTGACAATGCTTATGTCTTTGCAGTCCACCCATGTGCAACTAACCGTAGGCAAGACTGCTGTACAGTCTGTAGCATGCTACAGACCACACCCTCACACACAGGAACCCCACCCCACTGTCCTGAAGACAGTGGACAGTATGAATGTACCACCAGATACAAGACAAGGTACACACAAATTACCACATAGCTGGTAAACCATTATGTGTGGAAGGAATAATCAGGGACCTAGTGACACAAGTGGACAGTCACCTGTTATGTGACAGTCACATCGCCAATTTGTCTAGGAAGACTGTCTATATTGGACACTGTATCATGAAAGGATTCACATCTATGTCAACAAAGGTCATTGTGCCCCCATACTGTTCCCCTATCAGACCATATTGTAGTACAATGCCTCATTTGGGATGTACATTACCTGGCACCTGCAGCAGTTAGAAAGACCTCAAAGGTACCTCAGCAAGAGTCAGAAAGGGTCTCAAATATATCTCATATGCTGCCTGGCTGTAAACACCACAGCTGAATGCAGTTACATACTGCCTACACAGAGGCATTGTATGTCTGTTGTACAAGTCCATGTCCAACACAGAAGTAATGGACATGCTCCACCCCAGACACCTCAAAGCCATTGGAGCTGTGTGAGTCAGAGATGTCAGCCTCAACACATAATCAAATAGGATGTGCTGGAGGGACAGATACCTAACCCTGAGTCTCTCCACACCCTGGAACAGAATACCATTACATGTTAGGCACAGCCCCTCACTGACACTCTTCAACAGGAAGTTAGCAAAATGGATGGATAATTGTAGATGTACACTGGGGGTCTTTACTGTGTCGTGTCCAGAAAGAGGCACAGCTAAGTAAATCATAAATGGCCATAATATTCAGATAGCAAGGGGTGGCAAAAGCCACACACACTGTGGCTAGGCTTACAAATGCCCTAGGGTGTATAGCCTAGTATGAACCTATGAACCTATTATGATACAAATTGTACAGGACACTAAGGATAACCCCAAGGCTGCTGCAACTGATGGTAGTAAGCGTGTTGTGAATTCCCAGATATGCTCCGGATCACACAAATATTACAAACAACATACCAAACACACACACGTATTGCCAACATACATCCTGACAGCTGCAGTGCAAACCCCCCCCCCTCATAATGCAAAATATCTTTCCCAGCAGACTGCTGCCTTCCTGACATTATGTCAGCCTTAACACAGGATATGTACCCAAAGAGCAGTGTACAACAACAGTGGTCGTTCTCAAGAAAGGTGTCGCCTGAATGGATATTAAAAACAACCACCCCAGACTCCTGAGAAGCTTGGTCTGCACAGCTATGGAAAGGATCAGCATGTACCACGGACATAACAATATTGGGGATCTATTGACACCCAGCCCTACCCAGTGTGGGTATATTAAGTGCAGACCCCACCCCTAAACGTGTGACTCAGTTGAAACAGTAATTGAGGTCCTGATGAGGGCAATGTGTTCCACACAGTGTAGCTGGACCCTGCAAAGCCTTCCATACAATACCCTATGTGTTCAATATAGATATGCTCACCAGCTGATATATACACCCCAATGTCACTAGAGGGGTTGCAAACCAGACCAACAACAGAACTGACATGGTCAGACATGCTGCAGCCATGTCAGACTACAAACCACATATAACAGGTATCCCACAAAGCTTGGTCCTGAGACCTTCCCCATCTGGTATATATGCCCCATAGGTAGAGGCCAACATGTAAGGACTGTGCCTGAACATGTTTGCAGAGGGCTACAAACTGCCTAACATATCTGACACTCCAGCTGACACAAGCATCCCACAAAAGGGCCACATAGAAACAGACAACCGGTGCCATAGCCATGTCAGCATGCTAAACGGAGAAAACTGTATAGTCAACCTCTGCGGATATACAGTAAGTGACCACCAATTACCACATAGGTGTTAACCCATTACATACTTAACATGTAATGACAGACCTGGGTACACAGGGTGATAGATATCCTGCATTGGACAAACATGTGGCTGTAGTGTTAACAGAAACAATCCATATACCAACCTAATCATGAAGGTTATGACATCTAGATAAGGGGAGGTCATTGTGGTTCTGCAGTTATCCTTCATCAGCGCTACAATTGACCACAACAGCCTCTGTGGGGTGTACCTCAGCAGACACCTCCATCAACTGTAAAGTCCACAACAGTACCTCACCAGGAGTATCAAATAGCTTGAACGGACGTAATGTGTTGCCTGATTAAACAGAGTGCAACTGCACACACCGCCATGCTGGCCACCCAGACGCAAGCTGTGCCTGATGTAGAAAGCCATATCCAAGCTGGAATCAATGAACATGCTGTACCTTGTACAATCTGAATGGCAGTGAGCTATGCACATGAGGGACCTGAACCCCAGCACTGACATACATAGGACAAGCTGTACTGCATCATCCATAACACAGAAGCCACCCCCACGCATGAGTAAACTACCAGTACAGGTTATCCATAGAGTCACTCGTAGATTCTCCTCAACAGGAATGCTAAAGAGTGGATGGGAGATGTTAGGTTTACCCTGGTTATCACTGTTATGTCATGGGTAGACAGAGGCACAGTATACTAAACAAGACATATGTCATGGCAAACCACACTTACAATGTGTCGAAGGACAAACACACTCTCTGACTAGCATTAGAAATGGCCTAGGGCACATCAGCAGTGTCTGCCAATGTACACCTATGTTGTGGAATACACTACTGATGTTGGATGAGGCTGTTGTAAGTAGTTCATATCTGAACATAATGCAACATGGTCAGATAGGTGCATAGGTTCATAGGTTTATACTAGGCTATCTGCCCTAAGGCAGTTATAAGCCTAGCCCAGTGTTTTGTGGCTTATGCCACCCCTTACATGGAAACAATACTGTGCCCATTAGTTTGTTGTGCCTCTGTCCAGCAGTGACACAGAGATGATTCCCGGGGTAAACCTATGATCTCACATCCACAGGTCAAGATTCCTCTTGAACAGAGCCAGCGAGGTGCTCTGCCTCACATGGACCAGGATTGTATTCCACAGCATAGGGAGTCTGAGTGATAAATCTATCCCTCCAGCATGTCCTACATATATCCCTGCTAAGGTTTAAGTCACTTGCCCCAGTGGTTCTGGTGGATTTGGAGATTTTGAGGTGGAGCATGTCCATTAATCCCTGGTTGGACATGGCCTTGCCTGTCAGGCACATGTCACCTCTGAGCAGACGGCATGCGACTGAATAGAGCTGGAGTGTCTTCAATCTGGCAGCATATGACAGATGTTGGAGTCCCTTTATCCTTTTGGTGGGGGACATCTGGGGTCTCTCCAATTGCTGCAGATGTCGGGTGAGATACAACCTGAATGGGGCATTGTACTCGATCATTGGTCTGATACGTGAAGAGTACAGGGGAACAATGACCTCACTAGATCTGGATGTGAATCCCTTCATGATCAGGTGGGCAATGTAGAAGGTCTTTCTAACCACTTTAGCAACATGAGTGTCAAAAGAAAGGCCACTGTCAATCTGGGTCCCCAGGTCCATGATAACCTCGTCTGTGCTTAGAGGATTTCCACCTATATGGTAGGTTGGGGTTACCTTGCTTTTCCCGAAGGGTATGACTATACATGTTTTGGCATTTAACTTCAGGCCATGGCTCTGGCACCAGCTATCAGTTTCCGTGAGTCCCTTCTGAAGGATATCCATGTCTGATGCACTGTCCACTATGGCACCCAGTTCGCAGTCATCTGCAAACTTAGTCAGCCAAAGTCCTCCCATGTTGGCCTGCACTTCTGAGAAGTAGATGCCGAACAATAGGGGGCCAAGGACCAAGCCCTGTGGGACACCACTTGTTACCGGCTTGGAGTCTGACATAGCGCCAGCAACTCTAACCCTGTGGGTCCTGTCCTTAAGCCAGTTTGCAACCCATCTTGTGACATATGGGTTTACATTTAGGTTGGTAGGTTTTTCTACAATACCCGAGTGGGGTATTGTGTTGAAAGCCTTTGCAAGGTCAAGGTAGGCAGTATGGACTGCCTTCCCCTCATCAATGGCCTTAGTGACTGTTTTGAAGAAGTCGACCAAGTCCAGAAGGCATGATCTGCCCTTGACAAAGCCAAACTGGGACGGGTCCAATGTCTGCATCTCCCCTATATCTTTATTTATGAGCTCCATTATGATCCTCTCCATAGCTTTGCAGACTAGACTTGTTCAGCTTATGGGGCGGCAATTACCAGGGTCCGTAGAGGCACCGCCTTTGTGCAGATGTGCACAACTGGACCCTAACCAGGCTGTTGTGCTCACTATGGAAATGTAAAGCAGTGATAGGACTAAAGACCAGGATACCGCCCACCACAGTGAAAGTACTGTACCACTACACTATACAGTACTACAGTGTTAGGTCAGTATGAACGGATGTTGACAATTGTATGCAAAGTATCCCATGCAAAACCTGCAGGCACAGTATAATCCCTGTTGTGTTCACACAAAAAGCATTTGGACAGTACCTACACAACATGGCACAGAACACACAACCATAAACTGGAGATATTTGTTGAAGTTCACACTCATCCACAAATGTGATGGGCTGCAGAGTTCAACATATGGAAATCTCACACTGGGCATGCTCACACACTTTGATAAATGGGACATCTTTCACACAACATGCCATGGGAAGGCTGAACTGGGCATGCTCACACACTTAGTGCAAATATCAGTTTAGCATTTTGCCACATATATCTGGTATATGTACGTGTTATTCCAGTAACCAACAACATTATAGCAATCTGACCAGTGCTCACACTTAAATGACTACAGAGACATACATGATATAGTAGATTTACCCCATATGCAAACATTGTCCACAGATATACAAGTTGTTCATACAAACAGGAACTGTTATGGCAATAAAGACCTGCAAACACTGCCATCAGCACCAAATAATGTGCATCTGACAAGTAAACATATGGGTGTAGAGGTCAACACTATGCTGTTTGCCCTAGGGAATGACAGCTTATCCAGAGTGTGTGTGTGTGGGTGATTGTGGTTGGTCTGTGTTCAAATATGTGTGAGGGAAATGTTCCTCTTAGCAACTTTGAAAACACACCACAGGATGCCCATTCCCCTTTCTAAACACCGATGATGTCACCACCCTATAAGTAAATCAGGAGAAGAGAAATATCCCAGTAATCCGAATATCGTGCTCCGCTAATGCGTCCATCTCTAGTGTCATAACATAGTTAGGTAGGGGTTTGAATCCAGCAAGTGTGTGTGAAGGGGGATAAGTGTGTATGAAAGGAACATCCCTTTTGGCAACTGTGAAACACACCACAGGATGCTCATTCCCCTTTCTAAACACCGATGATGTCAGCACCCTATAAGTAAATCAGGAGAAAAGAAATCTCCCAGTGATCCGAATAGCACGCTCTGCTAATGCGTCAGTCTCGAGTGTCATAACATAGTTAAGTAGGGGTTTAAAACCAGCAAGTGTGTGTAAGTGTGTATGAAAGGAACATCCCTTTTGGCAACTGTGGAAACACACCACAGGATGCCCATTCCCCTTTCTAAACACCGATGATGTCAGCACCCTATAAGTAAATCAGGAGAAAAGAAATCTCCCAGTAATGCAAATAGCGTGCTCTGCTAATGCGTCCGTCTCTAGTGTCATAACATAGTTAGGTAGGAGTTTGAATCTAGCAAGTGTGTGTAAAGGGGGGTAAGTGTAAGTGTGTATGAAAAGAACATCCCTTTTGGCAACTGGGAAAACACACTACAGGATGCACATACCCCTTTCTAAACGATATCACAATTATTTATGGCTTTTGATTCCAGACATGTCACGTGTGTTCTGCTCACACAGAATGCCCATGTGTGCGGGTTGTTTCTCACACTAATGCATGACATCAATTAAACCAGTTATGGCACTGCACACATGATGTATGTGTGTGCCAAATACACATATGTACCTGTGACCTTCAATAGTTACCATGTGTGATGCCTGCCACATGTGAATACATGGTATTTGCAGTGGGTAACATTATGACTGTGGTCTTCTGTGCAGGTGCTGCATGTGGGATGTGTATATACAGTGTGAGATGTAGATGCTATCAACCTAGTAGTGAGGGATACACACCTGGTCTGGGGCATATAGTCTAAAAGTTGATGATGAACAGGTGCTGCATGTTTTCACCTGTTGTGGGAGTGGTAAGAAGTTGTTCCATAGCAATGCAGTGACCGCATGCTACGAACCTGTCAGCTAGGGTGTTGTAGCTACAGTAATTCATTAGCATTCAGTAATATGTCAGCATTCCTGGTAAGGGTATGATGCCAACCAAGGTCAGGGTTCTACCAGCCTGTGCCACATGCTCAGTGAGCCCTTCCATGTTCCCTATCATGTATCCCAGTGAGGGACATCACACATCAGCTGTAGTGGCATGGACAATGACCGAGTCATATGTGTGCATGCATCTGACTGACCTGTATGCTTCTGTTATGTGGTGTACCATAGTGCCCCATGAGCATATCACTCTGACCTTCACCTTGTCCAGCCTGGTGAGCATGACCTCACTGTACTGGACAATAAACGTACCTAACACAACTGCAGCAGTAGTGTTGTATAGCTGTACAGACTGTGCTTGTTTGGCACACAGGATTTGTGTGCTATGTGTTATGCGTGCTGTGTTCAGGCCTAACGTATGCCTGTGTGCCAGCTGCAGAGGTGTCTGCCACTCAGGCAGGATGCTATCCTTAGGCTCCACGAATGGCCCGGTGTGTTTCTGTGCTTGTATTGCTGTCAGTGTAGGTCCACATCAGACTGGTATTGCAGTCACTGTAGTATTTCATGCCACCTGACAGGTTATGCCAGTACTGGGTTCAGAGTGCTTAGTCCACAGTTTGGCCATGTGTTTCCATCACATACATGTGTTGTACATCCATGGGTAGGGGATAGGGTTGACTGTGTACATGTGGCAGCTGTGACATTACTACATGACTCACATATTCCACAACTGTACCATAGAGGTGACTGACAACTGACCTTTGCACATGCTACCATAGTATTGAGATTGCATTGGTGATTAACAGCACATAGGGCCAATGGTGAACAAGATACATAGGTTCATAGGTTTATACTAGGCTATCTGCCCTAGGGCATTTATAAACCTAGCTAGAATGTGTGTGGCTTTCACCATGCATTGTAAATCTATCTTGCTATGCCCTTTTCCAAGGTTAGTATACTGTGCCTCTGTCTAACAGTGAAACATAACTGATACCCAGGGTAAACCTACAATGTTCCATCCAGTCATTAATATCCCTCTTGAAGACAGTCACTGAGTGACTCCGCCTAACCTCTATTGGGATAATATTCCACAGTGAAGGGAGCCTCTGAGTTATGAATGTGTCCCTCCAGCATGTCCTATGTATATCACTCCTGAGGTGCAAGTCTTTACAGCGTGTAGCCTGATGGGATCTGGATATTCTGAGGTGCAGCATGACCATTACATCAGGGTTTCACATGGCTTTATATGTCAGGCACAGATTGCCTACGAAGAGGCAGTATGCCACTGAGTAGAGCTGCTGATTCTTTAACCAGTCAGTATGTGGCATCTGTTTGAGCCCTTTGATCCTCTTGTTGAGGTACTTTTGTGGTCTTTCCAGTTGCTGCAGGTGTCTGGTAAGGTGCATGCTGACAGGGGCATTGTAGTCAATTATGGGCATGATGAGGGATGAGTAAAGAGGCACAATGTCCTCCCCTGATCTACATGTGAATCCCTTCATGATGATGTGGCCCATATTACATGTTTTCCTAACCACTTTGGCCATGTGGTTGTCAAATGAGAGAATGCTATCAACTTGTGTACCCCAAGGTCCATAATTCCTTCGTCTGCACTTAGTGGATTAACACATATGTGGTACTTTGTGGTCACTTTGTTTTGACAAAGGGGATGACCATACACTTTTTGGCATTCAGCCTGAGGCCATGGCTGTGGCACAAGTCGTGTGTTTCTAAGAGGCCCTTTTGGAGGATGCGTGTGTTGGCTGGAGAGTTGATTATGGCGTCCGGTTTGCAGTCATCTGCGACTTGCTCAGCCACAGTACTTCCATGTTGGCCTGTACCTCTGATAAATATATACTGAACAAGACAGATCCCAGGGCTGAGCCTTGTGGGACACCACTTGTAACTAGTTTTGAGGTTGACATGGCTCCAGCAATTCCAACCATGTGTGTTCTGCCCTTGAGCCACTGTGCAATATCTGTAGTGACATAGGGGTTAATATGTACACTGGTGAGCTTCCCTAGAATGCACAAGTGGGGTATTGTATCAAAGGCTTATGCAAGGTCCAGGTAGGCTGTGTAGACCTCCTTCCCCTTGACAGTGGCCTTGGTGACTGTTTCAAAGAAATCAAACAGGTTTGAGAGGCAGGATCTACCATCAACAAAGCCAAACTGTGTATGATGAAGTGTCTGTAAGTCCCCAATATCTATATTTATGAGGTTTATGATGATCCTTGCCATAGCCTTGCAGACCAAGCTATTCAGACGTATGGGGCGATAGTGTCCAGGATCCGTTAAGGCACCACCTAAATGTAGAGGGACCACTGTTGCTGTATGCCACTCTTTGGCCACATATCGTGTAGTAAGGCTGGGACTGAACAGTAGTGTTATGTCTGGGTGTAGCTCTTCCTGGAGTTCATGTAGGACACAGCATGAGACACTGTCTGGTCCCATTGATGCAGTGTCTATTGCTTTGGAGAGGGCAGCTCTTACCTGAGCATCTGAGATGTCAGGGGGGGCAGCACTCTGCTGGGAGAAATATTTGCCCTTTTGGTGTGGAGGGGGGGAGAAGGTAGCAGTGAACCTGTCCACTAGGATGTTGGCAATGTCTGTGTGTTTGGTATTTCTTGTGACATCATGGACTACCTGTGAGCATATCTGGGAATTACCACCCAGGTTCCTAACATAACTACATAAAGCCTTGTGATTATCTGCAGTGTCTTGTGGAATCTTCTCTCAAAGATGGCCTTAGACAATCTTATGAGTGGCTGTAGTCTTCTTCTAATACTCATCAGTGATGCCTTCACATTTTGGGTGTTTGTTGTATCATGTAGTAGCTTTATCCTTCTATTGTATAGTTTGTTTATGGCTGGTGTCCAGCACACAGGACATCTGCCTTTGGAGGATTGGGTCTTGCTTTTGTTTGGGAATGCATTATTGCATGATCCATGCATTCCTGAATGTGTCCATAGAATGCCTTTATACAGGTATCTGCAGTCTGGTCCATATTTTCAACAGGCTTGGGGGCTTCGCAGGTTTCCACATCATTTATGAGGAGTGTGAACATGCTTGACATGAGTTGTTCACTGTATTCATCTGTGGTGGGGGTGGCCTTGGGATGTGAATATCCAATGAGATTAGTTTATGGTCTGATCTTTCCAGTGAGGGATACACTTCTGGTCTGGAGCATAGAGTCCCCATGTTGGTGATGATCAGGTTCAGTATGTTTTCCCCTCTTGTGTGAGTGGTAACAGGTTGTTCCATAGCATATTGGTATATACATTCCAGTAATCTGTGGGCTAGGGTCTTGGAGCTACAGTCATGCTCCCAGTCTATGTTTGGGTAGTTTAACCCACCCAATATAATGGTGTATGGACAGACCTACATATTTCCAACTGTTTTCAGGAAGGCCAAGTGCGGTTTTTGTGTTTGTGAGGGTGGTCTGTAGCAGGCTATAACCTGGAAGGCAGTTTTACCCATTGTTACCTGCATATGGATAGCCTCTGATGTTTGGTGCTTTGCCACCAACCTGGAGGTGTGGGTATCTTGGATGAATATCAATACACCCCCTCCTTTTGTGGTTTTGTGCAAGCTTTGGGCCTGAAAAGCATGGTGTGAGGTATAACTTGGTAGTGCTGGAGTGCTGTTGGTAGCCCTGAATCCGGTATCTGTTACTGCACAGATAGTGATGTTCTCCATGCTGAGGACTGTTTTGAGTGTGTGCATCATCAGGTTTAGAGTCCTGCAGTGGCATATATGACTGCTCACATGGACAGATGCCAGGTAAGTCATAGCAAAGTGTCACAGGCAACGTACATGTGCACATGAGAAACAGTGACATTCTGTCAAGTGAGACATGAACATCCATATAGTAAGCTATGCAGATGTCACTAGGAGTCCACAGAAGCTGTGTAACTCTGCATGGCAGGTCGGATCAGTATTCCAGGGTAACTGCAAGGAAACATGCATGCAAACATAGATACTGTAAGCAGGGCTGCATGTAGTCCATTGTACAACAAACAAGCTGTACCACTATCAGTAGGTAACACTGAAAATGCTCACCAGCTGACATATGAATACCTATGTCACCAAAGGTGATACTTACCAGACCACGGACAGAAATGACATGGCCAGACATGCTGCATCCCACATGAAAACATATCTCAAGCAACACAGACCTCACAATGTCAGTGTTCATAACAGGCACAGCCCATAAGGCCAAACATAATGTGTGACACACCTATAATAGGTGATGCCATTGTCAGACACACTGACGTCCCGCCCTCCAGACTGAGCAAGGTGAGGGTCACATTTAGCAACCTGTCAGGTGATAGAATGTGCCACATAACACAAGCACTCAGGTCACTCCACAGCAAGTACAAGTATGAGGCAGTCATTGTCGATGCTGGTGTGAACAACCTGAGACATACCTCCCTGGACCACATGGAAAGAGACACAGAGGAGCTCTTACATCACCCTCTCAAACTCAGGAATCCCACACAGCCTTCATGACGACACAGGAGAGTATAGATTTCTCTGCAAACACCATCATACTGGGTGACGTCAACTACCCAAACATAGACTGTGAACATTACTCAAGCCACAATACCCAAGCTCTAGGGTTCCCATAGTTCAGAAACTCGTTAGCTATGGCACAGGTAGTCAACATTCCCACAAGAGGGGTAAATATACTAGACCTGATCATCACAAACATGAGTACAAAATGCTCACCACTTGAAGTATATCCCTCATTGTTGCAATCGAACCATATACTAATCACACTGGAGTACTGGATCCCCCACATATGCAAACCTCAAACACATCGATGTGTGTGTGGGAAATGCCCCTATTAGCAACTGTGACAGTACACTACATGATGCAGATTCCCCTTTTGAAACACTGATGATGTCAGCACTCTATAACTATATTACCTGAATTAAAGCTCTCCAGTAATTCGTATAGCGCACTCTGCTAATGCGTCTTTCTCCAGTGTCATAACATAGTTAGGTAGGGGTTTGAATCCTGCAAAGGGAATATATGTGTGTTAGTATGAGTGGGGTTTGTGTGTGTGCATAATGCTGTGAGGGAAAAGTGCCTTTTGCCAACTGGGAGAACACACTACAGGGTGCACATCCCTCTTCCTAAACACAGATGATGTCAGCACCCTCTAAGTACAGCATTAGAAAGCATTTCTCCCACTAATGCAAATAGCACGCTCTGCTAATGTGTCTGTCTCTAGTGTCATAACACAGTTAGGTAGGGGTTTGAATCTTGCAAATTGAAAGTATGTGTTTTAGTGTGAGTGGGGTTAGTGTGTGTGCACAATGCTGGGGGTGGGATGTGGCTTTTGCCATATGGGGCTATGCACTGCAGGGTGCACATTTCCCTTAACAAACAGTGATGTTGAAAGCACCCTATACAAACAACATGACAACAGACAACTGCCAGTACTCAGTATAGTGCTACATGCTACTGTAACATGCACATGTACCAGAATATACCTAGATAGTGTTTTGAAACCTGAATGTGGCAAGTGTGTGGATGTGGGATGTTTCTGTGTGTGCATTTCCGTATGGAAAACATGTTTGATATGGCAATTAGGGTACCACAGTACCTGATGCACATTACACTTTTAAACTAATGAGGTTGCCTGCACCCTGTGAGTACAGATAGAGAGGAGGAAATCGGTAGTAATCCACATAGTGCAGTTTTCAAATGTGTACCTGTCATGTATCGACAGCTACTCATGTAGGGTAATAAATAATGGAAATGGCAGGTGAGCGTGTGCATGTGTGGGGGTAGCAGGGTGTGTGTCAATGCATGTGTGACAGAAAAGATACATATAGCTGAATATACAATTCAGCACATGATGCACATTCCCATAGTCAATGGTAGCATGTGATGGTGTGCAGCTGGTACACTTTGGTAAGTAGTATGGGTGCAGATAACAATTCATGACATTCATACAGTTACTGCAGCAGGAATGCTGGGATATACACACAATCATAGTGGAACAGTGAACAGTTACCAACATGTTACTACTTATACACATCTATGTAGTCACCCTGTGCATCAGCAACGTGTTTACCTTTTCCTGCACTGATGTTGTAGTATGCAGGAGGTGGCACAGTGTCATCATATGCACAGGGTGTGGGTTAGGTATGCCCAAGCCAGCCACTGGTACCACCAATTGACATGTGTGTGTATGTGTGTTTGTGAGGGGCAGCAGTACAGGGTGGACCAGTGTTGGTGCAGTGTGTGTGTATGTGTTTGCCCTAGGTGTCAAATTTCTGCATGTGTGTAAGCACGCACACAGTCCCACATAATGGCTGCCATGTACAGGGTTTTGTGGACAGCCACAGACTGCACCTGTCAGGTCATCCAGATCAGTGTCTGTGGGCACGGACACGGTACCTGTGCCTGGCAGGGGTGCTACGGACCGTATCTGGTACTAACCCAGACTGGGTACTGTCATCGGAAGCAGGGGTGTGTTGACTGGACACAGTTCCCTGTTGGGACTGTCCAGAGCCACGTGCACGTGGTCTCCTGGGGCGTCCTGATAACAGCACTGACTCAGCATTGCTGGGGCTGGTGCTGGCACTTGAGGTGCGTGAGTGGGCCTGTTGTCGTCCGCGGCCACTGCCAGCTGGTGCTGTTGCCGGCATACGGCCACGTCGATGTCGCAAACGCACACCATCGCCCTGGCCCATGGACATCTGGTTGTGGAGCAGCTGTTGTATGTCCCCACAACGTCTGCCAACGACATCTGTGAAGTTACGAATAGCATTCGCAATGTCACGCATGTCATCTGTCATGGCTGTGCGACATGCTCTCAGCTCCCTCAGACCCTGTCTGGTGTACCTTTCCATACGTGCCTGTGCCTGCATAACAGTCCGAAACATAGTGGAGGTTGACATACCTCCTTGGGCACGTCGGCCAGAGGCAGTGCGGCCACGGATGCCCCCACGGGAACCCATGGGTGACTGTCTGCATGGTACCATTGGAGGACCCTGCTCATGGCTGCTTTGTGGGAATGCATGTACCACAGGTACCACATTACCCTGATCTATGCCCAATGCATACTGCCCATCACCTAGGGACAATGGTGACAAAGGATGTAACGGCAGGATGACTGTGCGCATTGAAGGGGTTGACAGCTGTGTACTGTCAATTGGCTGACCAATGGCGGGCCCAGACACACCTTCCTGCACCATTATAGACATTTCATCATCATCAGTACCTGGGGCACAAGATTCAGGTTCCCTGCTGCAGGTCACCAGAGCAGCACCAGAACCTAGGGGAGGAAAACAGGGAACACAGATTACAGTATCAACACATATTTTACAGTGATGCAATTCAATACTAATGCACACATTCAGAAATGGACACGTGCACCCATGGACACACACACACATGCACACATGGGCACAGGCACACTTGCACACATGCACACCCCACAGTACACACACACATCAGTACTGAGTTACACTACTCTTACTAGTGTTAACCTGGGTATTGCAGGTGTTATTAAACACACTCACCAGCATGTATACTACAGAGTTACACTACTCTTACTAGTATTATAAATTGTTTTTCAGGTAATTTTAAACACACTCACCAGCATGTATGGCCTGCCTCGTTGCTAGATGGGAGGGACCTGGAAATATGAAGAAAGTAATGTCAGTGGGCACAAGTGTGCCATTTGTTTTGCATATGATACAGTTCAGTAGTACACCAGTTCCCTTATACACATCAGCTGCTCATAATGTCAGTATCACACATGCACAATTACATATCATGATGACAGATACATACCATGTGCACACCTTATGCATGCATGAAGTAACAGTGTACAGAACAGTCATATGTACATACAAGGAGTTAACTCTAATCTCACCCTTACCTCTCTTCAAACAACAAATCAAACTGTACTTCCAAAACCACTGGCATTGTTCTTGTAGTACTCCAGGCTAACTTCCCTCTCCCCACCCTCTCTTTACCTTTAACCCCTCATTGTGCGTAAAAACTAGCTTCTACCCTGTTTCTTTTCCCTTGCTGTCCTTCTATGTTCTGACCTACTTCTCCCATCTCTCCCACCTCCTCTTGACTGTCTTCCTTCTTTTCCTCTCTTCTCTTCTTGACTCCTGCCTCTTCCCTATTATTTTATCTTTCATACTCCTTCTACTTCTCTACCCTTCTGAGCTTTAACTGTTATCTATATGGCTTTTGCCTTATTGCATAACCTTTATGCTTTAGGTAAAATTGCTTTGAAACCGACAGAACATTGTGTATGAGTTTAAACTGTTTGAGTTCCTTAAATGTATGTTGATTTTATTAACAAGTTGATTTATATTTCTATTATTTTGTATGTCTTTATTAACAACTTGTCTGTCTGCCTTTATTATGTTATATGTGGAGCTTTTCTCCCCGGGCCTCTACTGACAATGGACATATATCCAGCTAGACTAGCCCAGTCAACAAATGTAAAATAAATAACAAATAATAAATAAATATGGCATCTTACCTGCACGCTCGGTGTCTTGCTGCTGTGTGGATCCAACCTCCATCATGATGCACGTCTGATGCTGTTGTTGTTCTGGGGCTGGATCCACAACACTTGGCAGTAGCCCCTCCTGTCTGGTGAGGGGGTGATGTGTGGCCACCCCCCCACCTGTGGCAACCTGTTGCCTGCAGATATCTGCAGCATGCTGGCGGACATTTCTAATCAAACCACTGTAGTGATGTCTCACCTGCTCATATGTCCTATCATGCATGCCAACATCATTTATCCTGCTGACAAGGTTTTGCCACAGTGCAGACCTCTCCTGCTGATTCTGGGTGGTGCGTGAAAACAGGATGTCATATTCACGCACCAGGCTCTGGTGGATCACTTCATCCTCTGCAGCAGAGTAAGCAGGGTTCCTTTTCGGAGCCATATCTCCCTGGAAAAGTACACAAACAGGTTATCAGCAGAGTATGTCAGCAATATATGGTACACATTCTATACAGGGAGTATTAAATTGTACTTATTACTGCTTGGTTGTAACTTGATTAAAGTGTAGCTATCATTCTAAGTCATTTGGATTAAGCACTTGGCCTTCAGACCAGTTGTTTTACATTAGAGAGGTTTGTGGCAAGCACTGTGGTGGCAGGACACATAGCTTTCATCCTTCTAAGTTGGGAACTGCTGATTGAGAGCCCAGTGTCCAAGTGTATTAGTTCTGGTATAAGCAGTTGGCCTTCAGGCCAGTTATTTAACATTAACAAGGTTTGTGGTCTGCACTCTTGTGTGAGAATAGGCTGTACTCTGCCATTCATAGCTGGGAACTTCTGGTTTCAGGTTTATAGTGCCTGCATATTTGAACTGTATCTTACTGACATTGGTACACCTTGTTTGCTGTAGCATACACTACATCCAAGCCTCCTGAATCTAGCTTTGTTTATATGCTTGTTATTTGTTAGCTTGTTATTTCACTGGTACGCTACTTCCATATAATACACAGCTTCTCAGCACTTCTGTGAATCACTACTGATATCTGCATTGTTTACTGTATGTATTTCCTTGTTACACTTGACAGCAAGTGACTGCTTGTCATTTTTGCATTTACTTAATTGTAGCACATTGCACTTAAGTTACCTGGCACTTGCTCACTGAAGCTATTATATCAGTCAGCAGTAGTAAGTAATATCAGTACACCCTCACTCCCCACTGGACCTTGTTTTCAATTATTACGGAATTCACAATAGTATTCTAGCATATCCAAGGGTCAGTTGTCAATCTCCTCTCCAGTCCAGCTGGTGAGTGTGGTAATCCAGAGGCAATGTTATAACAGCCGCATGTACACAGACAACCCCCTCCTCCTAACAACAAATTAAAACACATGTGAGTGATGCAACCATATACCAAACTGGAGGCTAGGCTCTCTCTACTCAATACTTCCATAACCAGTCAGGTGGAGAAGGAAACCAAACTCACTACAATTCCAGTCTCACATAGACCTACCACGACAACAAAACAAACACATAATCACACAAAAACATACTCTGAGGCTCAGAATAAAGATCTGCCTAAGCAGCAGAGACCTCCAAAGCAGACACCCAAGCAACCACTACCACAATAACAAACACGTGCAACACATATCTCACAAAGGCAATGTGCTGAACACTCACAGCCCTTAACAGTAAACAACACACCTCATACACTTGTAATAGGTGCCTCTATCATCAGGCACACTGACGTCACGTTCACCAGGCTTAACGAGGAGAGGGTCACAGTGTGCAGCCTGTCGGGCACTACGACCCGCCACATAACACAAACACTCAAGTAACTACAAGGCAAGTACAAGTATGACTCACTCATTGTCCATGCTGGTGTGAATGACCTGACACATACCTCCCTGGACTACATGACATGAGACAGAAAGGAGCTCTCTGAGCATGTAGCCCAAGACAGTATGACCCTGACCTTGAGTAGCATCTTACCCTCACCAAGAATGATGCCACAATATCAAGGCAAGATGATCACTTTCAGCAATTGACTGAAGTACTGGTGTCATTCACAGGTGAGTCAATGCCTGTCAGCTTGGGATGATATGCTGTACAAGCCACGGTGCTTTGCTAGGGACAGCTTGCACCTGTTACCCCTGGGCTTTTGGATTTTGGCAAAGGCTCTTGCTACACCCATAGTGCCTTTATTAGGCAAGGATCATAAGGCAAACCCACATCCATACGTATCACAAAGGATGAGGAACTAAGAGTAATGCTACTCAACACCAGAAGTCTAAACCTCAGGATACACGCACTCAAAACTCTACTTAGCATTATGGACATCGATATCTGTGCAGTAACAGAAACCTGTTTCAGGTTTCCCAAGAGCACACCAGCACTACCAAGTTATACCTGTTACCATTCCTGTCAGCCCCGACACTTGGACAAAACAACAAAAGGAGGGGGAGTATCAATATTCATCAAAGATTCCCACACCTCCACATTGGTGGCAAAGTACCACATAGGTGTTAAGCCATTAAGTACAGAAGAGGTAATTGGGGACCTGGGGAACAAACTTGATAGCAATCTGTCATTTGTCAACCACGTGGCCAAAGTGGATTGAAAGACATGCTATATAGCCCAGCTAATCATGAAGGGATTCACATGTACAGCAGGGGAGGTCATCGTGCCTCTTTACTCATCCATCATCAGGCCTATAATTGAGTACAATGCCCCTTATGGGATGTACCTAACCAGAGTCCTACAGCAACTGGAGAAACCCCAACAGTACCTCATCAAGAGGATCAAAGGGCTCAAACAGATGCCATATGCTGCCCAGTTAAAGAAAATCCAGCTGGACTCAGTAGCATACTGCCTGTTCAGAGGCGATCTGTGCCTGCCATATACAGCCATGTCCAACCCAGACGTAATGGACATGCTGCACCTCAGGAAATCAAACTCCCATACAGCCACACACTCAGGAGACCTGAACCTTAGCACTGACATAAATAGGACATGCTGGAGGGACATATTCCTAACCCAGAGGCTCCCTTCACTCTGTAATGAACTCACAGTACAGGTTAGGCAGAGTCCCTCATTGACTCTCTTCCATATGAATCTGGATGAGTGGATGGAGATCATAGTTATACCCCGGGTATCACGTCTATGTCACTGTTAGACAGAGGCATAGTATACTAACCTCGGAAAAGGGCATAGCAACATAACCTTTGATTGGGTGGCAAAAGACAAACACATTCTACTAGGCTTATCAATGCCCTAGGGCAAATAGCCTAGTATGAACCTATGAACCTATGTGTACTGCTATAGTACTTTTGCCATATGTTGCATGTGTGTGTGTTGTGGGGGATGCGCAGGTAATGGCCAGATATGTCTGCACAGGCAACACATCTGAAACACTCTGGGTGTTCATCCCTACATACTGTATGTGTGTTGCCATCCAACCCTGTGATGTGGACACACATTACTCAGCCTGGATATACATATCCCAACAACACCACAAGCACAGTACACTACCTTGCTATGTATGTATGTAATTACACAGTTATTCACTAGTTAGGACTGTGATGCTATCCATGCAGCCCACTGGGCCAGTGGAAGCCACAACACACACTGCTGGCCCTTTGCAAAAGCTTACCACAGACATCCCACATAGTGCATGTAATGTGCACACACATATCTAACCCAGACCATATGCACACCACTTATTTATCCTGTCCAGTGGACTACAGATACAGGCACATTCTATAACAATAGCAGGAGGCGACTGCAGCACAGGGCAGATTCACATGAAGGCAAGGCATCTGTGGTCAGCAGTGGTAAGATGCATCACATTCACCAAATGCACAGATATTGGCAACATTGTTGCAGACAGTTTAGGTGCAGGTATCTCCCCCCATTCTCCTACACATGTGGAATTAGTTATCACAGATGACTGTAACCTCCCTATCATCTCACATGTCCAGGTGAGGGCCACCCTCAACATTGCAGAACACACAGCATCACTGTTACAAAATGGTATCCCTGGATGTGTGATACGTTCACCCCTAGAGGACATAGCACCACATTACAGACTGATATTAAACCCTGGCCATACTACAGGATATGTACCTGAACAGTGCCATACATACACAGTGGTCCCACAACAATGAGGAGGAACCTCTACTGACCCTGGGAACTACTGCATCATATGCATAACTGACCTTGTGTTCTAAGCTATGGAAGTTTTAAGTATGGATGACATGTACAGCAATATTACATATGTATATATATCAGGACTATGTACACACAACCTATCTCATGGACATACCTATAGATAGTGCACTATGATACATTTGGAGGTTTCACAGTAAACACAGTATTAACCTGCTACTTTGCATTACCTGTGTTTGTGTCAGTTGTTGCTGTGCCAGTGGTGCTACTTGCTGTTTGCTGCTGCTGCTGCTGGTTTTGTTGCTGGCTGTCTTTATTTCTTTTTTTTTCTCTCTGTCTCTGTCTCTCTCTCTCTTTCTCTGTCAGTTTTGTGCAGTGAATGTATTGCATGTGTGGAGTGTGAGTACTGGATGCTTTTGTAGGTATCTGCATAGGTCCATGTGATGGCCTCTGCACCAATTGTAAGGCAGCATTTGCTAATTGCATGCAGCCAGTTGTGTACTGATTGCATGTCTCACTGTGATTTCAGGACAGTGCTATAAAAGGGTATGTGAGATAGGCATTGCCCTTTCTGATTGTAAGGGCATGGACCATGCTGGTATGCTGTCGACAGTGTTCTGTGAGTGTGAAGGTTAGTACGTCTCTCATGCTTCATGCTGTGTTGTAAATTCAGGTCGCTGCATTTCTCTCACCTGTTCCCTGTAGTGAGTGTGTATGCATACTGACACCTACAACTATATTTCATATGTATTGATATATATATATATATATATATATATATATATATATATATATATATGTGTATATATACATACTTTCATATATGTACATTAGCTGACATTATTGGGTACAAGCTAACAATTAGCAGGGCTGTTTCTGTTAACACTAAACTAGTATGGGAATCCAGTAATTGGGACAGTAAATGTCTACCTGACATGCTTTGGGTAGTACACATCCTATATTGCCTTTATCTTCATTCCTACTATTACATGTTCTACTTATTTTAGCACTATATTCCTGTATGAGAGTCATGGCTTACTGGTAGGTCATACAGACTACTGTTACAATGGTCTTGTGATAGGGCCTACTAGTATGCTTTTATTTTGCTTTCAAATTGAGTAGAGGGCCTGTCAATCAAAGTGCTGGAGGCACCTTTAAGCAGTTAAAGGGGTTAGTAGGTCTCACAGGGGTCAGGCTGTGTTGCAGATTCTGGTTGCTGCATTTATCTTCACTGTTTCCTGTAGTGAGTGTGTATGAATACTGACACCTACCACTATATTTCATATGTATTAATATATATATATATATATATATATATATATATATATATATATATATGTATGTGTACATATACATACCTTCATATATGTACATTACCTTACATTATTATGTACAAGCTAACAATTAGCAGGGCTGTTTCCGTGAACACTAAACTAGTATGGGAATCCAGTAATTCGGGCATTACAATTCTACCTGACATGCTTTGGGTAGTACACATCCTATATTGCCTTTATATTGATTCCTACTATTACATGTTATATTTATTTTAGCACTATGTTCTTGTATGAGAGTCATGGCTTAGTTGTAGGTCATACAGACTAGTATTACCAAGGTCCTGGGCTCAAGACTGACAGTAGGAATTTATTTTTCTTTCAAACTGAGTATAGGACCTGTCAATCAAAGTGCTGAAGGCACATTTACGCAGTTAAAATGGTTATTAAGTCTCACAGGAGTCAGGCTGTGTTGTAGATTCTGGTTGCTGCATTTATTTTCACTGTTTCCTGTAGTGAGTCTATGTGAATACTGACACCTACCACTATATTTCATATGTATTAATATATATATATATATATATATATATATATATATATATATGTGTGTACATATAATACTTTCATATATGTACATTACCTTACATTATTATGTACAAGCTGACAATTAGCAGGGCTGTTTCCGTGAACACTAAACTAGTATGGGAATCCAGTAATTCAGGCATTAAAAATCTACCTGACATGCTTTGGGTAGTACACATCCTATATTGCCTTTATATTGATTCCTACTATTACATGTTATATTTATTTTAGCACTACATTCTTGTATGAGAGTCATGGCTTAGTGGTAGGTCATACAGACTAGTGTTACCAAGGTCCTGGCTTCGAGACTGACAGTAGGAATTTATTTTTCTTTTAAACTGAGTATAGGACCTGTCAATCAAAGTGCTGAAGGCACCTTTACGCAGTTAAAAGGGTTATTAAGTCTCACAGGAGTCAAGCTGTGTTGTAGATTCTGGTTGCTGCATTTATTTTCACTGTTTCCTGTAGTGAGTCTGTGTGAATACTGACACCTACCACTATATTTCATATGTATTAATATATATATATATATATATATATATATATATATATATATATATATATATATATATATATATATATGTATGTGTACATATACATACCTTCATATATGTACATTACCTTACATTATTATGTACAAGCTAACAATTAGCAGGGCTGTTTCCGTGAACACTAAACTAGTATGGGAATCCAGTAATTCGGGCATTAAAATTCTACCTGACATGCTTTGGGTAGTACACATCCTATATTGCCTTTATATTGATTCCTACTATTACATGTTATATTTATTTTAGCACTATGTTCTTGTATGAGAGTCATGGCTTAGTGGTAGATCATACAGACTAGTGTTACCAAAGTCCTGGGTTCGAGACTTACAGTAGGAATTTATTTTTCTTTTAAACTGAGTATAGGACCTGTCAATCAAAGTGCTGAAGGCACCTTTACGCAGTTAAAAGGGTTATTAAGTCTCACAGGAGTCAGGCTGTGTTGTAGATTCTGGTTGCTGCATTTATTTTCACTGTTTCCTGTAGTGAGTCTGTGTGAATACTGACACCTACCACTATATTTCATATGTATTAATATATATATATATATATATATATATATATATATATATATGTGTGTGTGTGTACATATAATACTTTCATATATGTACATTACCTTACATTATTATGTACAAGCTGACAATTAGCAGGGCTGTTTCCGTGAACACTAAACTAGTATGGGAATCCAGTAATTCAGGCATTAAAAATCTACCTGACATGCTTTGGGTAGTACACATCCTATATTGCCTTTATGTTGATTCCTACTATTACATGTTTTATTTATTTTAGCACTATATTCTTGTATGAGAGTCATGGCTTAGTGGTAGATCATATAGACTAGTGTTACCAAGGTCCTGGGCTCCAGACTGACAGTAGGAATTTATTTTTCTTTCAAACTGAGTATAGGACCTGTCAATCAAAAGTGCCAAAGGCACTTTTAAGCACTTAAAACCAGGTCTGTGCTCGCTTGCTGAGCTCACGATGCGCACTGGCGGTGAGCTCACAAGACACAAGCCAGACACCCACGCTATTTTCTTTGAAAGAAAAGAAAAAGGGGTGACAGGAAAGTGGTGAAAAAGGGGTCACAAAGAGGGTAAAACAGTAGGGAAACAAGCTTGGAATTTGCAGGAAGGATGTAGGTGAGGCCCATAGCTGCCCATGTCTTTCTCAGCAACAGCTGTGCATTTGTATGCAATTTGGTGTGACATTTGGAACCTTCCACCCTGAGAGAGGTGTCGGACAACATTAATACCTGTTGTACAGCCAATTGTAATTAACAGTTTCAATGTCCAGCGGACATGTGTGCAACATGGACAGCTATGTATGGGGCGTAATTTTTTTGTGGGTACAGAGTGCCCTTTTTTTTTATCAGGTGAGAGTGGTATGTCAGGTGAGGTAGTCGGTATAGCTGGGGAGGTAGGTTGGGTAGGTTAACAGACAAGACAGACAAGACGCATACAGGGGCGGTGTATGACACATGTGGGGGGTTACACAATTGACGGGGACGGAGGTTGGGATATCCAGGGCACATGAGCCCACAGATGGCAACAGTGGAACTGATATCCCCACCCATAGGCAGTTGCCACTGTTCCTTCACAGCCCAGGACGGGGCTGTGCTGGGGGCTGTGCAGGTGGGACAACGGGCATGCCCATAAGCTGTGCCACCCAGGCCTCAAGCTGGCATAGGGGCCCAAGAACAGAGTCTTGGATCTTCCTTCGCACCACAGACCGGACACCTTGGAGGGTGAGTGGACGAGCTCCTCTGGCCACGCTTGCAGAGGGGGGACGGGCCCCATCCCCTGCAGCACTTCCACCCGAAGGTGGCACAGGGCCACCGGAGGAGGGTCCAGCCTGGGCACTAGTGCCAGGTGCAGTCGCCAGCTGAGGTGGGAGAGGTGGGTCCGCTGGGACCTGCCTTCCCAAGCGTTCTAGGTTTGTGAGTATGTTATGTTAGTTTGGGTTAGTGGCATATTATTCCATTCAAATTAGTTGTAACAGCATGCATTGGTATTCCCATTAAACAAACACCCAGATATTAACACCATTGAACAATGGGCATATCAATATCACATGCATTATTTGAATGGAAATACACAATCAAACAACATGCAGGGTTGATTAATGGCAACAGGCCATCAGGTTTGCAGGTTTGCAGGTATGAACAGGGCACATGCAACAACAGACATGCATATATTTTTGAAACAGGACAAATGTCCATGGTTAATGAAATGTTCACATACCAATATTTAGTGAGTTTTTTAATTTGCAATTATAGGGTGGGGTGGAGAAAGAAAATGATGACACATTCATAAATTATACATTGATATACATTTGTAATAGAAACACAATTAACTTGTGGGTGATAGTTTCCAAATGATTTTTAATTGACTGTCATGCTAGACCTGTTACAGATGCATCACTATCCTAGTTATTTTGAATTTGATCAGATACATCATCCTGCTACACTTTGATGACAGGGCAGGGGAAAACTATGGATGTTTAGTATGTCAGACAATCATTCATTCTATCTGCAAATTGCTGACTGTGATCACCGTTACAGATTTTGGCCTGAACATTCAAGAGTCAGACACACTGAAATTAGTTTGGGATGTTAAGTTTTAATTCACACATGCATTTAGTTCTGTAGAACCACACTGAAGCTTATATATTCAGGAGTTATTACTACTTTATTCATTGATACATGACCCTTTCTGTCACTCTCACATATCCTGCAATTTCACAGTTCAGGTTGGTGCTTCTAGGCTTTGTTCACATATTAGACCTGTGGTGATTCCAACACTTTCCAGCAGCCTCACTTCTGTCATGATTCAGCATTTCAACAGGGGATATATCTCACATGTGATTACCTCAGATTCTGAAGCTGTACTATTGAGACTACTGTAGGTTATACTACATTTAATTAATGGTGGGACATCTGTATTACAGCACTATTTATTTCTATCACTTATATTTCCAGTTTCACTTGCATACTGATGAACTTGTTGCAGCCATACCTGCAGACTTTCACTTGTTGCTTGCACATTCTATTACTTTTAATCAATACACTGCAGTGTTCTGCTACATGCTACACTATAATATTTATTTACAAGTACTAGGTGGGGTTACTAACCCGCATGGTGGTGCAGCCGCGCCAGCCTGCGGTCATGTGCCTGTCGATTCATAGAGCGGACACCTGCAGCTGTAATACAGAACAAGTAATATTGGAATACACATCTCCATGGTATCAGCTAGTTGAATTCCTTACATACATAAGTAAAATGTAACTTACTCAGTAGTGGGGCGTTGGGCATATCCCGGGCCTCCTAGATCCATTGGGTCAACTGGTCTTGCTTACATCGCTTCAGGTCCACATGGTGGTGACGGACCTGCTCACCACTGCGTGGAATCCCAGTAGCACTAGTGAGATCATGAGCCAACTGGTCCCATGCCTCCGCCCTGTACGCTCCCCATGAGACCTGGCCCTGCATGAGTTGGGCCTCATGATGGTGAACTAGGAGCCAGACCATGTATCTGGACTCCTCAATGCCCCACCGCTGTGCTCGAAAGAAACATCCCTCCCCTACTCCACTCATTCTGCCTGCAGGTCTATTCTACAATCGTTTATGCTGTGTATTCCCGCCTATGGGGCTTATATATGCCGACTTTCCCGCACATTTCTATAATTGGCTGTTTTGGAATTGTATCTACTTCACAGAAACTGCTTTATCATGCTCCATTTTGGATTACATCCTATATATATGCTATTTCTGCATTTCTGAGTACTGCTGTCATGGCCTAGTGGTTTAGTAGCTTGACTCTAGTGCATGGTATCCTCGGTTCAAATGTGACCACTGGATTTCAATTTTTATGACTGTCTAGAAATTACTTCAGGACCTGTCAATCAAACATGCCAAAAGCACTTTTAAGCACTTAAAACCAAGTCTGCGCTCGTTTGCGCGGAGCTCATGCATGCGCACCACCGGTTAGCTTGTGGGCGCTTCGCGCAAACGGTGTGCGCTGGGTTACACCTTAATTGGCTAGTAACAGGCATGTCAAGCTAAGCACAACTAGTTGCACACAGTTTGAGCCTGTTAAACCAGTGCTTAGCTACGGGCAAGCAATTTGCAGTTTGTGAAACACTACTCAGCTACGGGCACTCTGTCTCACTGCAGTTTAGCTATCAGTACATTTCTAAATAATTTTATTATTGTATTACTTGGAAATATATGCTACATTTCATTCCATTTTACAACAGGAGATACTTTTACATTTGTACAATACTGTCAGGGGCCTTTTTAGTGTTTATTTACAAAAATAAAAAAGGTTGTTGTGTGGGCTCGAACCTTGCCTGCCTGCTCTTAAGCCGACAACTCTACCGCTATGCTATTACTTCCTGGCTTACTTTGCATATGTAGTTCTTATATCCTTTTCCACTGATTGCTAACTGCAGTTGTGCTAGTAGCACACCCGCGCACACAGTAGCAAACATTTACGGGTTTAAAAAAAATAAAACAGTTATCATTTTCATTTTATAACATCTGTTCACTCTTTACATTGCTGGTCTGTGGGGGCATGTGTTGTGTAGTGTGTTTATTCACATTTACATGGCCTTTCTCATGGCTGTTTACTTTCAGCCATTATAGACTTCCGGGGGCATGTCCGCTTGCAGGGCTTAGCCAACGGACACGCCCCCTACTGTCTTACATGGACCGTGTAAGAGTTACAGTGTGATTCAGCATGCCTCATGCACCTCATGCATATGCATGACATGCTGACATCACACCGTTTAACTGCAGCCTCCGTGTAAGAGTTATAACTCTTACACGGAGGCTTCCTGAATCTGGCCCTGAGTGTTTGAATGAAGCAGTTAGAAACATAAATAGTATTGTCAGTATTCATAGACTGGGGCTTCATATTTTCATAGAGATGATACATGAAGAGCATCACTATGTGCTTATGCAAATCCTGGACTTTTACGATGACTACAGGAATGTGGGGGAATTTTTATGAACACACCCCATATCACAAAAGTGTAACATGATTAACACATAGGCGGTAGGGGAACAGTTAAGGGGCTTTACATGTATGTGTATGAGTTTGATTCATAGACATTAATATATAATGAGCTCATTTGCATACAAAGTGTGTGAATAGCCCAGAACTTATGCCAGTAAGCAGCAGTTTTCAAGGAAAATATGGAGATGCAAGGGAGATTCAGTAGTACTTCTGCATACCTGGACATTTTTACTGAAGGTGTAGCTTGAGTAAATATTTCATTTTGATGCTTGTGCATACCTGAACATTTTACTGAAGGGGTCACTTCAGGAAATGGTTCATTTTAGTGCTTGTGCATACCTAGACATGAATACGAAGGGGTCATTTGAGACCTCTCAACTGTCCAGATTTTTGTCTGATATTTTTGTCTGTTTCTCATAAAATTGTGATTTTCTGTCAAATCTCTGGTAAATCATTGAGGACTGAAGTCAAGAAATAATGGCAGACATTTGGGTTTCAGTCATCCTATCCTTTAGAAAATTCATGCTAATGCAAAACTTGTTATTCTAACAACTTTATATGTTTGTAAGGGCAATATTTAAAATGTGTCCCTATTTTTGGGCCTTTGCCCCCCACCCATGATTTGTGGCTTTTTCCATATTTCTTGCTCTAACAGGATGAGAGATATGGTTTAGGTGAAGGTTTCATTTCAGTGCTTGAGAATACTAGAGCATGCTACTGAAGAAGACACTTGGGAAAATGTTTCATTTTGTGATTATGCATAGTAGGGCATGTTACTGAAGGGGTCACTTAGGGAAATGTTTCATTTTGGTGCTTATACATACTTGGACATGTTACTGAAGGGGTCACTTGAGTAAATGTTTCATTCTGGTGCTTGTGCATACTAGGGCATGTTACTGAAGGGGTTGCTTGGATGAATGTTTCATATTAGTGTGTGTGCGTACTAGGACATGTTACTGAAGGGGTCACTTGGGTGAATGTTTCATTTTGGTGCTTATACATACTTGGACATGTTACTGAAGGGGTCACTTGAGTGGATGTTTCATTCTGGTGCTTGTGCATACTAGGGCATGTTACTGAAGGGGTTGCTTGGATGAATGTTTCATATTAGTGTGTGTGCGTACTAGGACATGTTACTGAAGGGGTCACTTGGGTGAATGTTTCATTCTGGTGCTTGTGCTTACTAGAGAATGTTACTGAAGGGGTTGCTGGGTGAAGTAATTCATTTGTGTGTACATGGTCAGACTGCTCAAGTGAACACTGGGCAAAATAATTTATTGTGTCATTTTAGTTCTTGTGCACTTAATACAAACTAATGAAGGGGTTGCTGGGGGAAATAATTAATTTGTGTGTCAGGGAAGTGCTTGTGCATACTTGGACAATCAACTTCATGGACTGCAATTCCAATATTAAAGATGAAGCATTGGTTTTAACAATGGATGCGTGCAACACAGGGATGTTGGATTATGAATTGCAAAACTGCCTCATTAGCATGCTACACCTTGCAACACTTCTTATTTGCATCTCGTTGTTTTAAGGCCTTTCACTTTAGCATAAATGGCCTCTATGAATAACACTTTTGCTATGCTCATTTGTAAGCATCGGGAATACTCCTATCACATTTGCACAAGTGACTATGAATACTGGCCTTTGTCTCTGCCATTTGGCCTTGTTTTACTACATATCTTGTGATTAAATGCAACTTTGTTTGTGTAACTATGCAAATAAAGTCATGAAAAAGTGCAGAACATGTGAAAATATGCTGACCAACAGTCTCAGAATAATAATTATATATTTCTACTGACAGTCAAAGTTGTTAATTATGATTGTAGAAATACTCCAGAACCTATCTGTTCTTTATTTTCATGTAGATAAAAGTATATGGTAGTCTGCCATGTTGTTAGTGTTCGTCTAAGTTTGTAGTTAGCGATGGCATGTGGTGATAAGAAGAAGAACAGACTTCTTAACACACAATCTTTAACAACTGCACGTTTTCAAATTATATTTTTCGTTCAAACAGATGTTGATCAGTTTCTTGAATTATATTGTATAATATGTTGCAACACAAAAATAATGCCTCACATCTGCAGCACAGACGTAAAATAGGCACTTTCTCTTATGTATCCATTAGTCTAAACTCTCCCTTTGTAGCTATTTGGCTGCAGCATTATGTTATATTAAGTAAGGTGGTATGCAGGTCAAAACTCCCTACATTCAGAATGTGAGGGGCTTGCCCTCTGCTTCACAAGTCTGCTAATTTATTTTGCTATGGAATGGTTTGCACATGTAGTGTGACAAAAAATCATGTCCCACATTCTAAACACCACAACCACTTTGGTGATGGCCACACCTGAAATTTTATCCTTTCTGTTACAGCCCCAAATCAACTGGATTAAGTCCTTATCTGGAAAGATCTCATTCAATTTCTGTTCCTTCCCAAGACTTACAAGCCTCTTTCTGGCAGACTGAGTTGCTCCATCATAAACACTCTTCGTCCTAACCCTTGTCTTTATTTATCCAGTCTTTTATCATACTCCATTGAAGTGCCTAGGGACTGATGTACTCTATCAATCCACATGTATGCTCCCACTCTATTATAACAGCCATGTTCTGATTCTGTTCATTCCATTATCACCTTTACTACATGGCATTCCTCCTCTTGTCCATTTCTTATTTAATGCCATCTTTTATATGGGTTTGTACACTGTCTCTGTCCCTGTCTCTTCTCTCATTTTGCTTCCATTGTCACTTATGATGTTTCTTTTATGCTAGCAGTGTTTTTCTTCCTTTCCTGTATTACTGCTTGCCTTACTAGCCAGGTTCCATTGAAAAAGTTTTTTTTTTATTATTGGTTGTCATTAGCATAAATCCACTAAGACAATAAAGCAGTTTCTAAAAATATGTATTTATTTTTTAATAGGTAGCAATACATTTAAACTATACTAAGAACAAGGTTAGACAAACACTAACACATGACAGACTTTTATTACATGAAAACAAAGAACAGACAGGTTCTGGAATATTTTTAAAGCACAGTTTACATTTCAGATGGACAGGAGAAACATATAACTATTATTAAGAACCTGTAAAATACTGCTGGTCTTTGCATATTTTGCATACTTTGTGCTTTTTATGATTTTATTTGTAGAGTTACAACCAAGGCTGTACAAGACCTGTAGCAAAACAAGGCAAAACTACAGAAACATATTAGTTATGTTTTTAGCTACTTTATTCAAGCACTCAACATTGCTTTGTTACACACACACACACACACACACACACACACACACACACACACACATATATATATATATATATATATATATATATACATATTTATAGGTTCACTACATAATCACGAAATTTTGAAATATCGAATTTCAAAATCTTGAGAACATATAGCTGAAACCTCTAAATACTGAAAGACCAGAAGTGCGACTTTCAAAATCCCGAAGTTTGGAGATGTTGAAGTAGCACTTCTGGTGTTGCGGTTTGTGAATGGATAGGTGGAAGGTCAGGTAAGTATCTATGTTTAAGTGCATTGATTAGGGGCTTTAGTGTGTGTGTGTAAGTGTGTGTTGTGACTGTGATGTGTGTGTGCGAGGGGAATGTAGGTGTATGGTGGTGTTTCCATGTCTTTGTATGTGTAGTTCGAACTTGGAGTTAGAATATTTAAGGAGGAAGGGTGTGGGGGGGTGCAGCCCTCCACATGGGGTGTGCAGGGGGGCTTGCCCCCCTGCTTGTATGTAGTGTAGTTTTCTGTGTTTGTGTTTTGGGCGATGCTGTGTGTATGTGTATGTGTGTGGTGCATGTTTAGTGTAGTGTTTGGGATTTTGAAATTCGTGCTTCTGGTCTTTCAGTATTTAGGGGTTTCAGCTATATGGTCTCGAGATTATGAAATTCGATATTTCAAAATTTTGAGATTATGTAGTGAACCTATATATAGATAAATATATATATATATATATATATATATATATATATATATATATATATATATATATATATATATATATATACAGTATTATGAAGCTTATTTAGCTTGCAACATTATATAGTTTGCTGTAAACATTTTCGGTCTGAAATACAGAAATTTATTTTGTCTGTATTAATAATTTTAGTTTAGAAAATCCATCCTGGCACTTACATTTTTTGATAATTCAATATAGGTATTAGAGTTCCCTGCAAAGACTATATACAATCCAGACATGCAGTAAGTCATTCTACTTTACCACTCTCCAATGTTTTGTGTTTGTTTGTACTTACATGTACCATCTGAGTACCTAACCACTGTTCTGCCTCTAAGATGCCACCCACCTGCTTTTTTCTTATTTAAAGGTAGTACTCATTGTGATGTGCCACTCAGACTTAACTTGGTGCACAGCTGTCCCCTCTGGGACAAGATGGAGTCAGTCCCTATCAAAGAGATGGTCTTACTACTAGGTCCTCTCTCTCATCCTAGAAGCCCTAAGCTTATGTCCATTGCTGGATGACACTGCCTGTCACTGCAGTGCAGAATGCTCTCTTTCCTTGGCTTGTTGTCTGATGTCCACTTTTATATTGAATATAACTGTTAGAAAATGTATTTTTTCTTTGTATGTTACTAAGAAATTTGTCATCACAAAGTCCCATTTAAGGTCAACATCTTTCTGTCCATATTCACTCAGAACAAATAAAAAAAAAATAGAACTTGTACTGAGATCATAAATAAATTCCTTTATATCAAAACCATCACACGTGGCTATAAAAAGCAAATCATTGACAAAACAACAATAAAAAATAATTTTACTAAACAATGAACGATTTATAAGAACCTTGAAACCTCTAGAACACAGAAAAATATGTTTTCTAACAATTATGTTCACTATAAAAGTGGACATCCTTTATATGTTAACACAAATATCTCTCTTGGTCAGCTTATTAGTGCATCGAGGATGGTCAGTGATGATAATGATTTTGAACTTCAGGCTGAGTTCATTATAAAATTATTTATCGAAAGAGGTTATCCTGAGGAATTATTGTTAAATGTGACTCAAGAGATGCAGTAGAACAGGGTGACGGATTTCCCACCCATACTTTTAAGAGGTTTTACCAGTAAAAATAAGATGACACTAAGTTCAGATCTTAATAATTGTGACAACTTTGAAGCTATACCTTGATATTCTTTGGATGTAAGTGTGGATAGTGGTGTTATTAAAAAAATATTATAAGTAATAACTGGAAAATCATATTAGGTCATGAAGATTTAGTTAATATATTAGGCAATAATCCAGACTTTGTGGCAAATTAGAAAGGTAACATTAAATAACATTAAACAGTTGTTAGAACAAAAAAATACAAAAGTACACCCACCTTATACAGAAAAGGCAAATGGTAGTTACAAATGTCATAGTTGCAATATGTGTAGATTCATTCATGAAGGTCCTTATATAGCACTGGCACATCAGAGTTCCAGATAGATTTAATTGTTCTACTTCAGGTGTTATTTATATTGCTCTATGTACTGTATGTCTGGTATGTTATACTGGTATGACAACAAGGAGTTTAAATAAAAGAATACGAGAACATGCATATGCTATTAAGGTCCAACATGAAAACAATGCATTATAGAAGCGTTCTGTGAAGTGCAAAGGTTTTAAAAAGTTTACTTTTACTGTTTTGGATATAATTTATGAAGATTTAAGAGGGGGAATTTTAAAAATCAGGTGGACATGAGAGAAGTAGAATGGCAGGTTCATTTAGCTGCACATTGTCCACCTGGGTGAAATGAAAACATAAATATAAAATCTTTCAGAAAGTTAGTTATTTAACTTTTGGGTTTTTAAGGGTTAATCTGGGGGGTCTCTCTTCATTGACTAATGTATTCATGTGTTGATTAATTGCTTGTGATTTTTTATTGGTTGATGTGAACTTTAACTATTCAAAAGAGGTGTTTTATAGTTGTTTATGGTTTCTATGAAGTCTACAGATGAATAGCGGCAAATAAAAGTGTTATATGCTAGTAGAGTTTGTTTTTTGACTGGTCTTTTGGCCTCATCTTCTAGAGCACTTTCAGTGTTTTTTGTTTGTTGTTTGGTTTTACACTGGTTAGTGGATATTCCTTGGCTTTTGACATTTCAAGATATGCAAATCAAAAACAGGTGAAGGGAATTAGCAATGAAGCTATAATAGGGACTAGAATTTGATTATGTTTACATGATAAAAAGGATGCTATATATTAATAGAAACTTGCACCAGCTATACTTTACAATTAGCATGAAACTGTGATGATAAAAGATGTCAACATAAGAACCAAAGGGAAAATGACAGAAAATTCTGAAGTAGAATTGACTACAAACCAAATGTCCACACAGAGACTTGAAAGAAATGTCAGTACAAAAACACAAAGAGGGCAAAAACAGAGGAAATAGCATGGTGATGGTGTTCTCTAGAGTGGACATTCCTAAAAAGATAGTTACTGACTGAAAAGCGCCCTTTATATCAAAGCTATTGCATCACTTTTGTTAATAATTTAAGATTAATTGGTTGAAAACATTAGTATACCATTCATAGACTGATAGTTTTGTAGAGAAGTTCAATAAAACACTGACATTAATGTTTAGAACAAGTAACAAGTAACAAGTCACCCCTCCCCACTAAAAGGGCAAATATCTATCCCAGCAGAGTGCTGCCCCCCTGACATCTCAGATGCTCAGGTAAGAGCCGCCCTCTCCAAAGCAAATAACACAGCATCAATGGGACCAGACGGTGTCCCAGGCTGCGTCCTACATGAACTCCAAGAAGACCTAAACCCAAACATAAAACTATTGTTCAATCTCAGCCTTACTACAGGATATATGCCCAAAGAGTGGCGTACAGCAACAGTGGTCCCTCTCCATAAAGGTGGTGCCTCAACGGATCCTGGAAACTATCACCCCATAAGCCTGACTAGCTTGGTCTGCAAAGCTATGGAAAGGATCATCATGGACCTCATAAATAAAGATATTGGGGACCTACAGACACTGGATCCTACCCAGTTCGGCTTTGTTAAGGGCAGATCGTGCCTCTTAAACCTGGTTGATTTCTTTGAAACAGTCACCAAGGCCATTGACGAGGGGAAGGTGGTCCACACAGCCTACCTGGATCTCGCAAAAGCCTTCGATACGATACCCCACTCAGGCATTATAGATAAGCTCACCAGCTTAAATATAAACCCCTATGTCACTAGATGGATTGCAAACTGGCTCAAGGACAGAACCCACATGGTTAGAATTGCTGGAGCCATGTCAGACTCCAAACCAGTTACAAGTGGTGTCCCACAATGCTCAGTCCTGGGACCTCTGTTGTTCGGTATATATTTCTCGGAGGTACAGGCCAACACGGAAGGACTGTGGCTGACCAAGTTCGCACATGACTGCAAACTGGGCACCATAATCGACTCTCCAGCCGACACAAACATCCTCCAAAAGGGCCTCATAGAAACAGACAACTGGTGCCAGAGCCATGGCCTCAAGCTAAATGCCAAAAAGTGTATAGTCATCCCCTTTGGCATAAACACAAATTACCACATAGGTGGTAATCCATTAAGTACAGAAGAAGTAATTAGGGATCTGGGGACCCAAGTTGATAGCAATCTCTCATTTGACAACCGCGTGGCCAAAGTGGTTAGAAAAACATTTTATATAGCCCACCTAATCATGAAGGGATTCACATCTAGATCAGGGGAGGTCATCGTGCCTCTTTACTCATCCCTCATCAGGCCCATAATTGAGTACAATGCCCCTTTTGGGATGTACCTTACCAGACACCTGCAGCAACTGGAAAGACCCCAAAAGTACCTCACCAAGAGGATCAAAGGGCTCAAACGGATGCCATATGCTGCCCGGTTAAAGAAACTCCAGCTCTACTCAGTGGCATGCCGCCTGTTCAGAGGCGATCTGTGCCTGACGTTTAAATCCATGTCCAACCCAGAATTAATGGACATGCTGCACCTCAGAAAATCCAAATCCCATCGGAGACTTGAACCTCAGCACTGAAATAAATAGGACATGCTAGAGGGACAGATTCATAACCCAGAGGCTCCCTTCACTCTGGAATAAAATCCCAGTCCAGGTTAGGCAGAGTCCCTCATTGACTCTCTTCAAGAGGAATCTTGATGAGTGGATGGGAGATTGTAGGTTTACCCCGGGTATCACTTCTGTGTCACTGTTAGACAGAGGCACAGCATACTAACCTTGAAAAAGGGCATAGCAAAATAAATTTAAAATGGGTGGCGAAAGCCAAACACATTCTGGCTAGGCTTATAAATGCCCTAGGGCAGATAGCCTAGTATGAACCTATGAACCTATGAACCTATGAACTGATACAGACAGTAAGGACGTGGACCGGTTTTTAATATACTTTCTGTTTGTGACAAGAGAAGTTCCACAAGCTTCACCTTGGTTTAACCCATTTGAACTCTTGCATTGCAGGATCCCAGAGGTTTGCCTTATATTGCAAAAAATAACCCAGGGAGAAGAGAAGGAGCCGTTTAAAAATTTAACAGACCATTGCATTAGTTTACAGTATAGATTAAAGTTGGTCATATGGGTCTATATTACCTAATCAAAATGGCTAAACATCAAATGCTGTTTCATCGAACACTAAACATTGAACTACCACTAATGCGAATGGCCAATTCAGCGATTTTTTCCTTGGGGAAAAAAATTGCTTGGCTGTCATTGTGAATTTGCCCTCTTCCCCACTGTAGTGTGATCTCGGAGTTTGTATATTTAGTTAGGGGGGTACAGTCCTGCACATTGGGTGGTGTGGGGGCAAAGCCCACAACTTTGCAATGTTTGAAGTGGTGTGTCGTTTCCGGTTGGCCAAGCAATTTTTTTCTCTAGGAAAAAAATGGTGAATTGGCCATTCGCATAAATGATAGTTCGATGTTTAGTGGTCGATGAAACGGCGTTAGATGTTTAGCCATTTCAATTAGATAATTTAGACCCATTCACATGCATAGCAAAGGAGCACATTCATAAAGCCCAAGAAAGCAACATGCTTTTAATAGTAATGTCAGACAAATAATTTAACTTAGGAGTTCAGGTATTAGTATCAATACCTTCAGCTGGTAACATATTTTAGGATAAATGGTAAGGCCATTATGAGGTGACCGAAAAGCTAAATGTGGTGAATTACAAAGTTAGACAACCAGGACACATAAAAACAGAGTAAATGTATCACATTAATGTACTAAAACAATGGAAAGAAGAAGAAAGGTTTGTGGTTAACTTGCAAGCTGAAGTTCATACAGGAGACACCACAGAATTTCTACCTGCAATACAGCTACAGGAATTTTTGTCAAAAGTACAAATGCAAGAAATAAATGAATTTCTGTTAAGAAACATAGGAATGCCTGGGAAATTAGTCCAAAATCTTACAGACTACCAGAGTCACAGAAACAGTTAGTAAAAGGGAAAGCTTAAAACATGCTGAAATTAGGAGTAACAAAAGACACTGTGCGAATAGAAAAGCCCAGGGTTGCAGTTCCTAAATCTTTTCTTTTGCCTATATTTTATCCACCACAGCTGACCTTTAGCAGACTCTAGTGTCTCTCCTTGATCACGAGGTCTACCTACCCCTCCTAGCCTTCCCCTGATTCAGTTTGATTAGGGTCGGGGCTAACAAAAGAAAAAGACATCCCAGGACTGAATCATATTTCTGATGTGGGGGGTTTCAATTAGCCTACTAGTTTGTCCCTCCTAGCACATGCATTTAACCCTCTATATGGCAGGTGCAATAGGTGTATTTCACCTATCCACTCCTTAATTCCTCAAGAAATGGATGTTGGTATGTTGCCCCACCCTTCAGATAGCAATCTGTGGCTGGCTCCCCAGCCCATGTGCAAGTCCGCCCCCAAAACAAGCACACCCATCCTCCGCTGTCAGTGCTTCAGATGACCAAACCGCTATTAAAACTGGGTTGCCTGGGATTTAATTAGGGGTTTCAATCTGTAGTCCAAGGTACTGGCTCGCCAGTTCCTAAATCTGAAGGAAGTATCAGCTTCTATAACAACATTAGAAAACAAAATAGCATTTTAATGCTTGATAGATATCCCGTGCCTAGAAATGACAGACGCTCCACTAAAAACAGATAAAGGCTTTCCTTAGACTTGCATACTATAGAAAATCTGACTCTAATTTTGAAGATGCTGCCTTTTGTTAGGCAGATCTCTTTAGAGGAGAAAGTTCATATCAAAATGTAATGGTTTATTGAGTCAGATAAAGCATTTAATGAGCTGAAAAAAATAGTCTCAGTCAGCATTCGTGACTCCTGATTTTCCCGAGAAATTTACTTTGTATACTGATATGGTATAAGTATATTTAGGCACAGAATTACCCCAGGATATTCAAGTTAAAAGACACACTCTGTATGCATATCAGTCAAAAGTTGGAAGGAAGTGCTTGACCTTGAAGTAGACCTTCTATTCTCTAAAGTACTTCTTGGTAGGCAAATGCTTTCATTTAGTACCAGCATTACAATGGCTAAATAAATAACAGGTTGGCAATACAAAATTATGCTGCTGGGCACAATAATGCAAACTTGTTAAATATACTGTCATCCACAGACCCAGACTGGCTATTATGAATGTTTTGTCTAGTCTTGCAATCCATCTGTGTGACTCCAAATAAATTATGTTATGCTGGGAAGGGGATACTTCAAACAATTTGTCTATGGAAAATGTGGACTAATCCTTTAAATGTGTTTAAACTGTAAACTAAACTAGAGCTTTAAAATTCTCTCAAGCCACAGATTGCTTGTATTACATAAGATAATAGTAAAACCAAATTGCCCTTTAGTGTGGTATAAAAGGAAGTAGCTCAAAGGCAGGAAATCTGGAAGTTACTTCCTCAAATGGCAGGATCATTATGGGTTACTGCAGGAACTCTGCCAGAAGAGTTGTGATTTCTGGAGATGGATAGCACATTTTAGATGAGGCCTGAAGGAAGAATAGGTGAAGAGTTTATGTAGAACTGGAATGAATCTGTAGCTAAGTCGTGCAGCTATGAACTGTGGCCTAATAGTCTGGCTGTTGGAAGTGCTGTGTGGGACCTAGCCTGTATGAAATAAAACTACTGGAATAAACTGTAATGGCTGAGACTTTGTAATAAGATACTGTGTAAATAATGTAAATACTGCCTAAAATTAACTAAGTTGGCTGATTTCCCTTCATCCTTAAAAACAAACCTGTGTTTTTACATATCTGTGTCTCCAATAAGGTCAAAGAACTGATGATGTATATCTATATATATGATTATATTATTATTATTATTAGTCGACATATACATATACGTTGGTCGATATACACTACAACACTTCTGGCTGACATCAAAGATTGAAACAATACTAATTTCATGAACTTTAATCATACTTTGACTTAAGAATGGGGTCCATTCCCATCATGGTATTAGAAACCCACAAGATTTGCAGAAATTAAAAAAGCATCAGCCAGCTTAATCGATGACTATATTTAATCATGGCACAAACAGTTAAAGTAAAGCAATTGCAAAAGTAAGCATGCAGCTTTACATTCTGAATCAAAAGACTTTAATTACAAAACTACTTCTTATCTAAAAAAAACATTCTGTTGCTGTCCATCATAACTCATATTTCCCTACACAAATAAAAAATACTACATTTTACATCAGGAAACGTCATCCCCTTTACCCCAAGAATTGGGGACTCTGACCCTATACCTTGAAACTTATACATACAACTTCAAGGTTGCATAACCATGATGAAAGTGAAACCAAAAACCATTAATATTGTGGTCAAATGTTCATTCATAAGTTGACTATAGCATAATTTGATGATGAATTTAACTGTGAACAATTTGTGATACCAGCATTGCACAAATCATAACCCTGTATACACACACACACACACACACACACACACACACACACACACACACACACACACACACACACACACATATAGGCATATATTTATATATCTATATAAACAAAAGACTGACAAAAGGAGTTCAAAGAAAAAAATTGCCAAAATACTGCATGTGCCCTAAGACAGAACCTTAGAGAAAGCAAATCAAAAACAATGCTCCCCCACCACACCCTCTGCTACTTATCTATAACAGGGTCAAGTTCACACAATACTAGGGAAGAGCATATTCCCCAACCCAAGTATTAGAGCTTTCCAGTCCACCAAATGAAACAGCAAGAAAGCTGTTAACTTAAGCAGCAGTTGACCAATTTCACCAGACTCATGTAAATATGTATATTGTAGCATGGTGTGGTAAGTCTCAGCTAATACAATATCCAAAATGAATGCAAATATTGTAAACAATATATTTGTGTATAGAGATTATACATAAAACTGGTATTATAAATATGATGTGCTTCCTCTAAGCATATACAATGAATAAAATTGCTTCCCTAAGAAAAGAAAGGAACTTTTGTTTTACTAGCCAGAGAAAGAGAGGTGTTGCTATGGCTTTAAATGAGAATACCGAGAATAATGGCAGAGAGAAAATTAGCTTCATTTACCGAATTAGTTAATGAAACATTTAATGCTGTATAAAATGAGGGCTAAGCTAAGCCCATGAAGACTACCATCTGCCACAAATGGAGGGGGGGGTTATGTTCAGAGCAGTGGTTGTATAGGAGAGGCAGATGAATGAATGAAAACATTGAAGAAAACACTTAGAGGAAGCTGGAATTTGTTTTTCTTTTTTTTGTTCCCCTGCCTCTCCACAGATGACCATCCTTGTTCCCTCAGACTGCTGAACCCACCTTGGCCTCTCTCCAGATCAAACACACCTCTATCTGGGGTCAATGTGGAGATCAGGGATGCAGTGTCATAGTGCTTTTGAGGATTGTGCCTTAACCCCACCCCCCAACCAAAGAAAGCCTTGTATGCTCCACAATGGCTGCCTCCAAGGCATATATGCACATTTCCATAGAAGTGCTGCTTCCCAACCTTGCAAATTGGAATTTCCCAGGCTCTTCTTGCTGCTTTTGCAGTAAGCCTAGGCAGCTTTCCTCCCCCCCAGGATGGGTGAGCCAGAGTTGGCTGTTGACATCTGTCCTCCATCTTCCAGTCACTCCAGTGCCCTTGCTGCTAGATGAACACAGATCGCCTGAAGCTGATTCAGGGTTTATCCATCTATGCCACAGGGCCAGCTCATGGAAATTGTGTTTGTTACAGGAATCTCGAAGAGAAAGCTACTGAGAGTCTCAGTGAAAGGCAGAGATCATACTGGAAGAGATTGCATCCTAGCTGTATTGACTACATTGAAGGTACTTTTTATGAATTTTTGTCAAGCCAAAACACTTTTGTTTTGGCAAAAAGCTGCCTTAGAGTGCATGGAGTTCTCCATATCATTAAAAAGGCAAACCAGTTAAGCACCTCTGTGGTATTGAGACCCAGTGTTAACAACTGTTAAGCACCCCTGCTTAAGTTGTTAAGACTGGGTATCGCGTTAGTCAGTCAAACCTACCAGTAGTGACCAGCAAGCAACAGTGACAGAATTAAAAGCAGATTTCTTTCTGCCTGCTGTCTGTGTTAGTAATCTTATTTCTTTCTTTTTTGACTCTCTTACCTTAATGTAAGACAAGGTATTATGCTATGTTTTTGACAGCGCTCGCTAAGTGCTTGATCACTGTGAAACTCAGCAAAACAGCACTTTTTAAACTTTTTTGTAATTAGTAGCAGTACATGGAGCAGATGAAGCTCTATGCACTATGAGAATTATGACTGGGTCTCCAATCATAACCCTAAATTATGTTAATTTCTTTGCATCCATGTGTCTTGAGCACAAAGTACTGTGGTTATGATCCTCTGTTGTTTGGTTTTATATAATAAACTGCATTTTTTTCTAGGACTGACATCTGTGCTTTTTTTAATTTTCCACTATACTCTGTGTGTGTGTGTGTGTGTGTGTGTGTGTGTGTGTGTGTGTGTGTGTGTGTGTGTGTCTCAATGAAATTTTCCTCTGCCGTCTTTACTACTCCTTTATCTATGTATTGTCCTTCTGAATGTTTTAATTGTATTTATTCTGTCTCTTATCACTAGACTTTTACTAATGCCTTAACCTTCGGGTGTTCTCTGTATCTGATTTATTCAATGTTGCCCTCCTTATTTTATCACTTTAGAACTAACACTTCGATGAAACAATTAATACTGTATAAAATGAGCACTTTATACACCATTCAAATTGGATCCCAACATGCCTCCCATTCATATTAAGCTGATTTCTTTGTTTTCCTTGTAAATATTGTTCAAAACAACTGTGTGTAACTCATTAATATTTCTTATTCTGAAGCTAGTATCCACTGTCTGAAATATATAAGTATTTTACATTATTAATTAACAAAGTATTGCTCTGCACTTGTGTTCATGTTTAAAAAAATTCATGTTAAATGTACTTCTTCACTTTTTGAACCGATCTCCCATCTACTTTACTATACATAATACCTTTTAGTAGCTAAATTCTCTTTCTGTAACATAAATATTCTTTGGTCTATATTTTTCTTTTTTTTAACTGTGTTGACTTTTCTGTCCTGGATTCTATTGAAAATGAGATGTGCCCAGCTGAGTATTTCCAGTTAGAAGAAACAGATAAATACATCAAGTGCTGTGATAAAGTATTTGATTCCTACAGGAGGCTGGATGGACTGTTTCTTACTGTAGCTCTTTTTAGAAAGAATGAAAAAGAAACAAAGATTTTTTTTAATTCTTTTGCTTCACTTAGAATATTCACGTTTATGTCTGATAAACAGTTGTCCTCCTAACTGTTTTTTTTTCCTTTCATTATCCATTCCTCTTTTTTTTCATTTTTCACTCTTGCTGTTTTGTTACCTCTGACTATACTTTACCTGCTTCTACCATGACTTGTTGTGTAACATTTGAGCAGGTTTACAGTCAGCCAGAACCAACCAGATGCAACCTCATACAAATGAAAAACTAAGCGTTTTTTATTTTTACAGGAGTAGGTTGCCAGCCTGCACTGTCATGTGTTGGACACTCTTTGGACATATATTCCTGTTCCATGGATGCACAAACATGGAGGGTGGATACATTTCACAAAAGTGAGGAGTTACTGCTGGTGCAATCTTAGAATCCACACTGACAGTGATTTCCTATAGAAAACAATGACTGGGGAATTCAGCTTCCTGAGATGAACTTAACCATGTTGTACTTTATCTATGTTAAGCTCAATGAGAAACACCAAAAGACTTTAATTTATTTCCTCTTTTCATATTTTCCTTTCACTGCACTTTTTAGAAGAATAAATACCATCCTCTTACCCTTTACAGTAAACATTCTGTGCTACTTGTATAACTTTCCAGGTGTCTTTGTGCCAATATTTTAGAAAATCATTGTTTCTTTCTCTGTTTAGTGATTCATTAAAGCCATAATTCATAAATAAGCACTGAACAGGTGCATAACACTAATCTTTGAGGAGATTGTTACATATTAAGTGACAGCGTTAATCAGACATATATTATTTATTGACTCCCAAATGACATAACCAACTTGCAGGAAGGTTTGGCCCAAACAAATAACTGGTGCCAGAATCATCAACTGAAACTAAATGCCAAAAAATGCATTATTGCATCATTTTGGAATTTGTCATCCCTGGGGAAACTACCACACTGACAGTACACCCCCTAAGAGTTAATCCATTTGTTTGGGATTTGGGAACTTATGTGACCTAACTTTTGATGAACATTGTCCACCATCATAAAAAAGTCCTTCTGTACTGTACAGCTTATAAAAAAGGGATTGCACCTAGAGCTGGAGATGTAATTGTCCCCTTTACTCATTCCTCATTAGGTCAGTCATTGACTATAATGCCATTTTTTGCATGTATCTGCTCAGACACATACAACTGCAACGTCCACAGAGATACCTTAGTAAAAGGATAAAAGGCCTAACCAACATGTCCTACATATATCAACTCAAAGCCCCTTCTTTATACTCAGTATCCCCCAGACTGCTAAAGGCTGATCTATATCTGGCATATAAGGCATTCTCTAACCCAATACCATTGGACCTACTGCACATTAATAAGTCAAATGGCATCAGAAACACTTAGTTCAGGAATCTAAAACTCTTCTGCAATATCAACAAAACAGTTTGAAGGGACAGATATATCTTCATCAGATTTTGACGAAAACATACTGGTTGTATGCTAGCGTTAAATCCAACATTGTGGTTGCTGATGCTGTGTCTATGTAAATAAACATTGTGGTTTGCAAGGGAAAAGCCTATCCGGGTGCTTTTTGGGATTTATTGGTTACTGTTTGGGCACTTTTCCTCCTTTGTACTGGTCCATTTCAATAACACTCTGTTCTTAATTGCAGATACACAGGAAAATATGTTATTATTACACCCTGACATCTGGATCAGTGGTTCTCAAGTAATACATAAATGCTAAGAAAGGAGATTTACATAAGTTAGGCATACTGCTTACTGCAGTGCTGGTGCTGCGGTAGCGTTGTCGCCTCACAGTAAGACGTTGTCCTGTTCGATTCCCAGCTAAAGCATCTTCTGTGTGGAGACATGCTTGAATGGGCATACCTTCGTTTGAAGGTTGTGCATCAGGGCTGGCAACTCGACACGTAAAAAAAAGTCTACTGCCAATCATTATCGGACCGGAGTTCCACTGTGGCGACCCCTAACCGTGAAAAGCTGAAAGACACAACAAGGCATACTGCTTGTATAAACTCACAGTGTGGGTGAAAATAAAATAAAAAATAAAAAGCACTAATATTTCAAGAGAGAAATTATAGTGAAATATGCAAATGCTTCTGCCATGAAATGTACTTATAAAATGTGACAATATTATTGATTACTAATATAAGACTCCAGCAAAACTTTGTGCTTCTCTTTGGAATATAATGCACTATTTGCTCTTTAGCTTTACTTAGTAGCAAAGACTAACTTCATTCATAGACTCAAATCTGAATAGCCAGCTCATGACAGGAAATGAAAAAAACAGATCTCCCATAGCCCTTCCTTAAATAACATTTTAGAGCACTTTAAAACTAGTCATAGCAACCATAACAACTTTATCACTGCTTACTTCACTGTTCATCTTTGACCTCATATCTTTAGGCACTGTTATTGTTCAGTACTGTTATAGCTTGTATAAGTCAACATTCATTAGTGGCAAATGTATGCCTATTAGGCAGTGCAGTCACTACAACTCCTGATAAAAGTAAGACTGATTCCACATCTTAATATATTCTACAAGTATGTATACAATAGCATGCTGTAAATGTATCCTTTTTGTGCCATCTTTTACTTAAGATTAAGTATTACATAATAGCATTATAACTTTAAAACAAAGTTTGTTTGCCTTAGTCTGTGTACATAAGTACTCCTTACTTCCTTATTGTACTATGCTAGTTTTGTAACACTGGCTGTATGAGGGCTAATTACACAATAGAAAATGAAACACCTCAGCTGGCTGGTCTAAATAAATAAGGATGTTACACTAAATAGTAGTAGCACCAAAAATCATCCTTACCATAGTTATAAAAATGGAGAAATTCCTTTCTAGACTCACAGATGGAAGAATCCACAGCAGCTCTTTCTCTCTGCATCTCATTGTCTCCATAGCTTGTTTCTGCTCACACAAATGCACACAGTGTGTTTTTGTAGTAGCAGCAGACAGAAAAGGATTTAAAGCAAAATAACAGGTCTCTGAGACACAAACTCCAAATCATGCCAACTTCACCATTACTGAACTGGTGCTTAAATTACATGTTGACAACATATTTGTTTTTCAGCTTAAGCAGAGAAGTACAGAAATGACACTGCTGTACTTTTTATTAACCATAGTGTAAGACCAAAGTCAATGCATTCCCCAGGCCAGATGTAACTGATATTTACTTTTCCCAATTCCCACATGCAACTATGTTCATGCAATTAATTAGCATGCAATGCCTGTGGAGTCTAAACCAACAGTAGGGCAAATTTTGTGTCTCAAAGAAAAGTTTAGAATTGCTTCTTTCATTTGAGGTTCCCCAAGGATAAGTAATATGTTAGCTTGGTTCTACCTGACATAATCGAAACCACACAACACCGACAACCACATCACCGACACCACATATTCGACAGTCCATAAACACGAAACCACACATAACCGACAACGAAATAACCGACGGTACACAAACACGAAACCCCATACAAAACAAAACACATCCCCATTCCACAAACCACACACACAACACAAGCACACCAAAATCCTTACAAGCCCACACTAAACCTTACCCTAACCCTAAGGTCCGTCACTATCTACACACTTACCTACCCGCTCCCTAACCCTAACTCACTAAACCCGCCACTATCGCCCTAACCCTAACTCACTTAACCCGCCCTATCGCCTCCTAACCCTAACTCACCTAACCTGCCCCCTAACCCTAACCCTAACTCACTTAACCCACCCCTATCGCTCCCTAACCCTAACTCACTTAACCCACCCCTATCCCCACAGACCGTCAATCTCCACACTTACCTGCCTCGCACCCCTACGTCGGGCTACTACCGCATACTCACACAGCCTTTCCCCATGTCGGCATCCTCGGCGTTGGTGTTGTCATCCGTCGTGTCGGTCTTCTGCATTGTCGATGTTCTGCAACCCGCGATTCGCGTCGGTCTTCTTCGCTTTCGATCTTCTGGAGCTCCGGATTCCGATGTCGGTCTTCTCAGCTGTCGACGAAGTCAGGTAGAACCGTTAGCTTATATGTTTTTCCAGTGCATATTATAGCAGAGAAATTACTATCATGTTATTAGTAAACATTAATACCAGTTTTTAGTAGCACATTTATTTTATGTTTAATTGCTGTGTAAATTAATTAAAATTATTGAGCTAAATCCTTAGATAATAGGTACACAGAGACATTTCAGGAAGTCATTTTACTGCTAAGCTGATATTTTCTTTCAGTTGATATTAGAAGCTATTTTGTATAAGTTTGGGTTCCTTATCACGTGTTAAACCCCAAATTGTGCATCTTGTTAACTCAAAAAAATTAGCAGATTAAAAGATGCTTCTTATATATCTTAATACCAAGAAAGTTGTTTCTTATAGAAGCAGAACTGCAAAAAGGTACCATAACCTTATACTTAGTATATACTCTCCCCATTCCCACGTATAGTTCGGCTATGCCACTAGATGTAATAATTGCTTTCCTCACAATGTCAACAGGCTCATATGGGGTCATCATAAGATGCTTCTCCTTTCTATTAAGCTTTAGATTTTTGAATAAAGTTTTGCTTTCTAAAACATGCAATAATATATTTATTTCAGCAGTTAAAAAAGATGAAATTTCTTTTGTGCTCTAATGTTACTGAAACTGATTGGTGGATATGTTTTTATAACAGACTTTGAGAATAGCATGTAAGGTACAGAAGTGATTGATTTGGGTTCAAAATGCTATTGCAGAATTACTTTATGTATGGATATTCTTCCACATTGTACAAAATAATTTTGCAAAATTATTTTACACGTTTTGTTAGCGTGAGGGTATTCTTAGAGAATTCATTATAGTACATTAAGGTAGAATAATAGGCCTGAAAATATAAAGGTAGACATTTTTTTTCAATTATGCATTTAATTTCAGGGAAAGACAATTCATTAGAAAGGAATGAAAAAGCATGAGATGTGCAGAAATGTAGAAATACAGAATGTTCCTTTCTCAAGTGAAAGATGTACTTGCAATGAAATGATAGGTAAGTCTCATGCAAGACAGGGCTTGGGAAACCAAGGCTACAGAGGTGTGTAAAACATTTCAGGGTTTTTGATATTATAAGAATATACTTCAGATACAGTTAGTGAAGTCATTAAGTTAGTTCTGACTGACATACAGAAAAGATTAAACATTCAGCATTCCGGAAAGAAAGTTACATTTTGGACTGCAGAATAGACACTTGAGCCAGAGTACAGAAGTCAGGTTAAATATTAATACTGTTCAGGAGAAAAGACTGTTTCAGTTGATATTATCAGAATATACATGCAGAACGTTTGGATATATTTATCAGCACTGTTATTATTAACCAGCATGCCAGAATTTTTAAAGACTGTAACTGAAGACAGTATTTGGATGTTTAAATACTGTTAACATCTTCTTCTTCTTCTTCTTTCGGCCTTTCTTGGTTAGGGGTCGCCACAGCAGATCACCTGCCCACTCATGATTGGCAGTGAAGTTTTTACGGTGTCAAGTTGGCAGCCCGAAGCCCAACCTTCCACGGAAGGTACACATGCAAGCATTCATCCCTAGGGCTAATTTAGAGTATCCAATCCACCCACAGCATGTCTTTGGGATGTTGGAGGAAACCATAACACCCAGAGGAAACCCATACAACCACAGGGAGGACATGCAGACTCTGCACAGAAGGCACTCCAGCCGAGGATTGAACCAGAGAACCTCTTACTGTGAGGTGGCAATGCTAACCATCCAATAAAGCCTTATTAACTGATCTACAGTGTTTACAGAATTCATTCTGAAAAATACAAAACACGTGACCCATAAAGTAGAGACTGGCACCTATTCAACACAACTTTGTGTCATTAACAGATAAAGTCTTTCATTCTATTTCATTTCAGTTGTTTCTAGTTACTACAGTCTTATCATTTCTTTCAAGTTTCAAAAGTATAATTCCTTCATTTGCTCATATTTGTAGTACTCACTGCATAATGTGAAAAAGACAGTACTGCAATATAAGACAGCGGTACTTCCAAAGTGCTTCACTTCCAACTTAATAATGCAGTTGGTGTATGTTGATAGCCTATGATATAATGTGTCTTAAAAGGTTATTTCTACTGTATAAATTACAACTGGACACAAAGCACAGCACCATTATTCTGATTTAGTAATTAGTAATACAGTAGTAAATAAAAAAAAAATACTTGGATAGGGTGTCAGGTGCTTTTTTTAAATAATTGAGTGCTTTTGTCTCCTTTTGTGAATAAGACTTCCTGCCTACCTTCTAACAGCTTTCAGACACCCCACCACTAAATATCTTACAGCCCTGCAATTTCATTCTTCCTTCCTGATTCCTACTTTCCCTGTACTTACCATCAATAAAATGAAGATCCCTTTAATTAACCATGCTACCCCTCAGCTTATCCTTTATTCTTCTCCTCCTACTGAGCCATCTCTCACCCTACCATGACTCTGTAACAGCTCTCAACATCTCTCCAATTCTGCCTCAACCACCAATCCATACTTCTTTCCTGAACTCTCCATACATCACAGCAAACCTATTTTATGACTCTCATCTTTAACCCAAATATAAACTGACTAACTCCATTTCAACTGAAATTAAAATAAAATTAAGTGGAAAAATGCTCTCCAAAAAACAAGACCCAGTAATATCCCAATGTACTGAAATCCTCCTAGGAGGAGACATTCATCCTAATTTTGGCCCCATGTATCACAACCATCACTGAGACAATTCCGTTCCACATATTACTCAAACCCCACAATGGTCAACCTCCCACCCGAGTAATCTAATATTTGCCACCATAAATATTAGACGCATAAGAAATAAAACTACTGAGCTACATGCTAGAATTAGAGCCCCTGGCTATAATATCATCAGTAATAACAATATAAAGAGGAAAGGTGGTGGAACTGCTTTAATATTTCCCACAACTACCCCATTTCCCCCCTACAACAAATCAATACCAAACCTCAAGTTCTCCAGAGCTTCTTATTACTTACCCGAAAATAAACAGATATTTTATTTTTATTTATTTTACATTTGTTTACTGGGAAAGTCTGAGTGAGACAAAAAAAATGTCCCATTTTCAGCGGATGCTCAAGGGGAAAAGCTCCTTTCTAATAATTTTTTTTTCAAAAATAATACATAGTATACATTTTGCAGCATAGTTGAGGTGAAAGAAAGCAATATATATTATAAAACAATTTTGGCATGAGAAGAACATATTGTAAATTAGGAAGCATGGGTGAGGTGAAATCAGGCACTAGAATACTATTAACAAGACATGGAAACAAATGAAAAACTAAAACTGCATGAAAATAAGAAGTGACTGATAGACTAGAGGAGCCAGGCATTGAGAAAAGATTGTGGAGGAAAAACAAGCAGTGTGAGTGTAGGAAGAGGCATAAACATACCTTAGAGCAGTGGTTCTCAATCTTTATGAGGCAGAGGCCCCGTAAATTCTTTTTTTATAAGACGAGGGCCCAGTCCCAACAAATTTACCCATAACTACCTTTCCAAAGCAGGAGGGTGTCAAATTGTCAGCAAAACACTTTATCACATACACATACCAAATATTTATATATTCAATGTATCTAATTTAATAAAGATGAATGTATGAATCTCTTAAGTCTAAACACTAGTTCCAACAGTTGATAATATTTTGAATGTAAAAATGCAGCATTTTTAACACTTAATTCCACATTAAAGAGATCTGTAACTAATGAAAAGGTTGTTGCTAGCAAACAACTTTATATTTCATTGTTTCATCTACAAATAAAGTTCTTGCTGCCCTTGAAGAATAAATTGTATATGTTACATTAAAAATGATAAGCTAATAATATTGAAGTAGGGAATGGATGGCAAACTGATAACAGGCTCATAGTTACTAGGTATCTCCTCCAAAGGAGGACATTCTCAGGACTGCAGTATCCACCCCCTTAAAAAGTATAATACAGTACAGTATCAGCATTCCATCTACATACTGTGAGAGTAAAATCATCCAAAGCTAGTTATGAAAATAAAATTGTCAAAGATTCCAAAGATAACCACAAGGCATTCTATAGCCATGTCAAGAATCTAAATGGTAATGCTTGGATCTGCTCTGAGCTACAACAGAATTACATTAAATATACTGATCCCAAGGACATTGCCAATATCCTGGCAGATTGATTCAGTGCCAACATCACCCCCCTCTCACCCCCTAAAGGGCCCATCTCAATACTGAAAGATTGCCATATTCTGGTAATCATGGCCACACAGGTAAAAACCACACTCTCCAAAGCTAAAAATACAGCATCCATGGGACCAGATGACATCCCGGGCTGTGTACTACATGAACTACAAAATGAACTGCCACCTCACCTAAGTCTCATGTTTAATCATAGCTTCAACTCAGGCTTTATGCCCACTAAGTGGCGCACAGCTACAGTTATCCCACTCCACAAGGGGGGATCTACCTAGGATCCTTGGAACTACCATCCCATCAGTCTAATGAGCCCAGTCTGCAAGGCCATGGAATGTATTATCATGGAACTTATAAACAAAGACATTGGCAACCTTCAAACACTGAACCCCACCCAGTTTGGGTTCATGAAGGGCCGATCGTGTCTCCTGAACCTGATTGACTTCTTCAAATCAGTCTCCAGAGCTGTGGACGAGGGTAAGGTAGTCCACACAGCCTATCAGGACCTTGCCAAGGCCTTCGACACCATCCCTCACTCTGGAATCATAGATAAACATACTAATCTGGGCATAAATCCCTACATCACTTGATGAGTTGCCAACTGGCTTACTGAGAGAACCCACACTGTAAAAGTAGCCTACTCCAAATCCAGCTCCAGACAAGTGACAAGTGGAGTACCTCAGGGTTCAGTCCTGGGATCGCTCTTGTTTGGCATCTACTTCTCTGAAGTACAGGCTAACACTAAAGGACTCTGGCTAACAAAGTTCGCAGATGACTGCAAACTGGGAGCCATTATTGAATCCCCAGATGATGTGGATATTCTACAAAAGGGCCTTACAGAAACAGAGGCTTGGTGCCAGAGCCATGGGCTCAAGCTCAATGCCAAGAAGTGTATAGTTATCCCCTTTGGGAAAAAACATATACCTATGAATTACCACATAGCTGGCAGTACACTAAATACAGAAAGTATGATAAGAGACTTAGGAACACAGGTGGACAGTGGTCTCACCTTCTATAACCACATCGCCACAACAGTCAGGAAATCCTTCTATATGGCACACCTCATCACTAAAGGCTTTTCATCCAGAAAATAGGAGGTCATTGCCCCACTGTACTCATCCCTCATTAGACCCATCATGGAGAATAATGCCTCGTTTGCTATGTACCTCACAAGACATCTGCAACAACTGAAAAGGCCACAGAAACACCTCACTAAGAATTACAGGCCTAAAACAGATGCTCTATGCTGACCAACTAAAAAACTCCAGCTATACTCTGTCACATATCATCTACTTAGAGGCGATCTCTGCTTAATACACAAGGCCATGTCAAACCTAGAGCTGTTGGACATGCTACACTTAAAGAAATCTCAATCCATCAAAGCCACATGCTCCAGGGACCTAAACCTTGTCATCCCAATGAACAAAACATGCTGGAGGGATAGGTTCCTGACCCAGAGACTCCCCATACTCTGGAATAGTCTGCCCATATATGTCAAGTAGAGCACCTCCTTGGCCCGCTTCAAAAGGAACCTTCATGACTGGATGAGAGATAGGAAATTTACCCCAGGGATCACATCAGTCACCCTGCTAGACAGGGGTTCAGGGAAGTAAATATTGTAGGAAGAAATAGTCAGGGAATTGTTATGGCTAGGCCTGTATAGGCCCTAGGGCCAATAGCCTAGTACCAACCTATGAACCTATGAGTAGCACCCAAGAAGAAAAAATGATCCCAAAGGTAAAATAGCTTTTTTTAACTTAAAGAGTCCCAAAAGTACCACCCCCTCACACCCTTGTAGCTACACCACTGTGCTCTCACTCTCACACACCCACTTTCTCATTAATACATGCATTCACTCACACATCGCTCTCACTCTTTTCTGATCTCTTTCTCTCTCTCTCACACACACACACACACACACACACACACACACACACACACACGCACACACGCACACACACGCACACACGCACACACACACACACACACACACACACACACACACACACACACACACACACACACACACACACACACACACACAGTCTGTTGGTCTCTCACTCTCTGAAACTGTCCAGTGTTTCTCAACCGCTCCCGGCCCGGTATAACTGATGATTCCAAAGCCACGTACTGGGCCATGGCCCGGCGGTTAAGAAACACTGCTTTAGAGTAGTACTGTTGAAAAAGCATAGTAAATGGACTGGGTAAATAAGGAGCTGTGAAATAATACTGTTGAAGAGTGTAGTAATAGATTGGATATAAGCAAATAAATATTACTGTCCTTTATATCCTACATAGCAACAATACATTTACACTGGAAGAGATCTACAAGGTGTATCCATAGCAATTCCAAAAGAAAAAATACTACTAGGTGATGTCAGTATTAATTGTTTGGAAATAACATCCAACTCCCCTACATCCAGCATGAACTTATGTGGTTTCACACAATTAATTAATAGTCCCACATATTATAGCAAGACAACAAACTCATTATTAGACTGGATCGTAGCATTGGACCCTAATTCACTAGCACAGATACAATGTCAGGCTCTCTCAGAGACCATCTCCCAATCTATCCATTCAGGCATCTCACACATCCACTTACATAGCATACTTACATAAAACAACATGAAAACCTGCCCAAGTTCAACCCTGAAATATTCATTACTATCCTATCATCTATTAACTGGAACATTCTAAAAATTCTCCCCTTAGTCGATGCTGTAAATGAATGTAATACTACTTTCCTAAATATCCCAAACAGCCTTGCACCCCATAGAAGGAAGAGACTAAAAACAAATAATGCACTTTGGTTATCTAAAAACAGTCGAATGCTAATTCCGGATTGAGAAAAAGAGAGGAAAGAATGGCAAAAATATAAACTATCACAATATCTCAAACATTTCAGAATCTTCCACAACTATACCAAAAAGCAAATAAATGAAGACAAAAAACTATACTATGGCAACTTTCAGAAAAACAGTAAACTCACCCCTAAAACATTCTGGTCACCCATTAAAGAAATCTTATATCCTGGACAAAAAATTCAAGACTAACCCTCACCCAATAACTCACCACTCAAAACTGCAATATAATTCAACTCTTATTTCATAAGTAATACAGCGTCTGTAACCAGTGATTTCCAAACATTTAATCCAAAACCTGCCCAACAGCCAAATATCACCACATCTATTTCACCTTCAAACCTATCTTCACATCTTTAATAAAACTACTCTTAAACAAACTCATACTATGCTTTACTTCAGCTGATGACATTCCAAGTGAGTACCTTAAAATAGCAACCAATAGCATTGCTTCTCTTGTCTGAATCCTTATAAATAGGTCAATCCAGGAATCCCAAGTTCTTCTGTCTTTGGCAAAAAATTACACATTATCCCTCTACACAAATAAGGATATTCAACCGATGTCACTAAATTTGAACATATAGCAGTCTTACCTCCCTCTCCAAAATATGTGCAAAATGTATTCAGAAACAATTGCTAGACTAACAATTGCTAGACTATCTCCTGCAGGAAGAACTCATATCTTCCACATAGCATGGCTTATGTCCTTCCAATAGTAGTAACAGTACACTTCTAACTTTTATAGATACTGTCAATAAAGCTAGAGTTAATGCCAAACTAGTCTCCTCCTGATTTGTATACTTGTCTAAAGTCTTTCGCACAATTTGCCACAGCAAATGTCTACATCAAATGTCCTCAGTAGGTCTATCTCAGCACACCCTTCTGTGGTTCAAAAGCTACCTGTCCAATAGGTATCAGACAGTAAAATGGCACTCCATGCTCACTCCTTATCTCCTGTCACCACTGGTGTACCACAAGGTTCTATCCTTGGCCCCCTCCTCTTCAACATTCTCACCAATACCCTCCATACAACAGGCCTTCCAAATACAATACTCAAATGACTCCACACTCATATGCACGTCTGACAACATTGTACATCTTCAAAATTTTACTCAGGAAGCTTCGCCCCCCCCCCAAAGAAAAAACATACTACTACTTTTCTCCCCAAAATCCTTCTCTTGTGTAAAAAACAAAATTTAATATCTTTCGGCAAATTATTTGGGATAATAGAAGATGATAATTTTAAATTCTACCCGCATGTACAGAATTACATAAAAATCACCAAAAGCTAAGGATGCTTTATATAGCCAAACACTTTCTCACCAATGCAACTAAAACCACACTTGTCACTACCTCTTCAGTGGAGATAATCAAAAGGACTGGTTGATGGCTCTCCAGTACATTTTTGACTTACATTAGATCATTTCATGAAATGTATTTAAAGGGTTTCACTTCAGAAGCCTGAATGATCACAAGCCTGAATTTCATAAGCCTGAAAACTCAAAAGCCAGGATCCCATAAGACTGAAAATATACAGAACACAAAAAATGACACACAAAAACACATACAAGACAAAGGATAGCAGTTCTCACCAAGCCTGCTAATTAAATATATCAACTCCAAGATTGAACTTTAGTGTAGTGAAGTGCAATCTTGGAGTTGATATATATATATATATATATATATATATATATATATATATATATATATATATATATATATATATATATATATATATGTAACATATTTGGTGGAATATAATCTGTTTTGTGTTGTCTTCAGTCAGTATATGTATCCTGTTTTCAGTCTTATGGGATTCAGGCTTTTGAGTTTTCAGGCTTATGAAATTTCAGGCTTTTGGTCTTCCGGCTTATGCAATTCAGGCTTGCGACCTTGCTGTACAGTTGTTACATTTCATTTTTCTATTCTTTCTTTGTATGACAATTTCCTCATTCATGAACTGGTTGGTTAGATCTTGGATCTTGCGCTGGTTGTTGCTGGTCTACAGAGGAAGACCAGGAAAGGCAGGGAAACAGTCTGTAAAAGTTGTAGTCTGGTGGGCAGTCACTGTGTAGCCTTCCCCCTTTTCACTCCCCATTCCATTCCTGGGCCAGTTAAACAGTATTCATGATGAAGTAAACAAGTAGTCCACCACACTGTGCTGGAATAACTGGACATGGTTGTGCCATAGGAGTACTACAGAGATGCCACTTAGCTTACAGGCTGGACAAGCTCACTGATATGGGCTGGCTGTCCTATTATTTGGTTAGGGACTACTTGGCATACTTTGGCATCAGAGGTTGGTTATCACTATGCTTAGCGGTGGTTATTATCTTGTTAGTTTCAGATATTTTCAAGTGGATTATGGCATCCAGTAAACTGGTTATACTTGCAAGATGTCATTGTGCATTACTTAGGGAAAGCAGGATCAAGGACAAACATTGGTGTTATGCCATCTTTGGCACAGTTGGACACATGCCCACTCAACTTTTTATTATTAATATTACTAATGAAGGGCTTACCCCTTTTTTTAGGTGGTTGTGGAACAGTTCTCTTAATTTATGACTAGCCCCACCCACCCTGAGTAGTAAACAAAATGAAGATGCCTGGCCTCATGGCACAGTTTCTTAATCCAGTACCATATTTATTCATCCTATTCTCCACAGGTTTCATTTTCTGTGTCCCAACTCTGAACATTCACTGATTTTCCAGCAAGATGTCAGGGGTTGCAATCTTCATTTCTGAAAGTGAGTTTCAGAATTCCAGTAATGCATTTGGTGATCTGCTTCAGCATTCCATATGTAGTTTACTTCAATACTGGTATTTAGAAATTAATGTCAATAATGGATTTTTAGTCAGAAATGACACTGTTAGCTGTAATGAACTGCTTTCTTCACTTATAGTAACTAGTGTACTGAAGTTTAAAGTCGAGAAAGATTTTGCTGTTTGGACTTCACGTATGCAAGAACCTTTTTTTTTTTTTTTTGTAATGGACCTCAACTCAAAGTTGGGTGGGAGTGACAGATTTGGAAATGGCCTTGGCACCAGAAGAATAAGCTGCACCTCTGCCAACTGTATCCCTCTAACATTTCATCTTATAGGACAAGCTCTCTGGTTCAGGCAGAGCTATAGCTGGTATATATAGCACCAAGTGCTTCAATTTGAGATGAGGAGCAAAAAACAAACAAACAAAGGAAATGATCTGCTCCTAGCTCTGGTGCTTCTCACCTCACATAAGGAACATCAGGACTGTTCATTTACCACTCAACTAAACCTTCAGCAAACTGTTTACTGCAAGTTGTAACACAAAAAGTATAGAAGCGTTTCAGTCAGGATGACAACATTCATTTCCACACTGGCATTTAGAAATGCCAGTAGTACAGAAATGAACCTTAGCACTGTAATACGACAGATCAGCATTTTCTGATCTTGATCCCCAGTACCTTGCACCTGGGTCAGCTATGCCCTTGTTATACCCCAGCAATACTTCTTGGTTCAGGTCTGTACTTTTGTGTAAGTAAGTAGCAGAATGTTTGTGTCACTTATCCTATGTTATGATTCAAGACGAACAGATGGGGTAGTTCATGTATATGCTTTATTACATAGAAACACATCAGGATGGATAGCAGTAGTACAAACTTTAAACAAACAAATTGATAGACCATTACATACATGCATGCTTACATCTCAACAGCTCTTTACAAAATTGCCGTCTGGCTCACACTTACTTAGTATTTATACATATGTGCAAGCCCACGGAAAGCTTCTTAAACATATACATACATACTGATCTACAGTTTGTATTTAGCAGAGGCAGTGTCTGGTGCATATTTTGTAATGGGACATTGGACAGCAAAATAAAGAAAAATAGAACAGGACTTAGTTGTACTGGTCCCATGGACTGATCATTGTAATTGATGGGAATAGATTTTTTTCACCTGGAAGGTACTGCAGGTTAGAGTCAAAGCTAAATGCTATGTAGGTCAGCAGTAGTAGTGTGGCCTGGTTGTTTTTCAACATTTTCACAGTGTGCTTATGCAAATACAATAAGCTGTTAGGATGCAAAATGAGAGCTGCCACAGTACTGGTAGTAAAGCTCAACTTTAAACAAGTGTTGGTTACACATCAACATAGGAAATAGGTGTGGGCACATAAGTATAGGAAATAAGTGCACACGGAAACAAAAAACAGATGAGTATATACTGTAAAATTCAGGTAGTTTCATCAGCAAATTGACTTTTTAAGCTGCAAAAAAGGCATCCAAGATTAAGAATGTATTAATTTCTTACTGAATTAAGAGTTAATTTGCTAACCGTTGAGGGTTAAGAACTGTTGTGGGTTAAGAAACAAATAATTAGCTCCAAACACTAGACACTGCACTTCCAAGGAATCACAGATGCGGTTAAACTAAAATCGTTACTTTATTACAGGAAAGATTAAGCACTTTCATTTATTCTTCAAAATGAATCCTAACATATAATTACTAAGTTTAAATACCCCTCTTCCCAAGTCACATGATTCACCACAACCAATAATAAAATTTCTAAACAGAAAAAATATGAGCTAAGACAAATATGAAATTATTTGATTAACCACCAAACATTAAATGCAATCAAGATAAAAAAAAAATTAAAACAAATGGTTGGGATTAGCCTATATGTGTTTTGCTAAAGAATATTTAAGTCATTCTTTGTTATATCTAGGCAATGCTTGTAAATTAGATCTTTGAGCTTCATCTGAGTCTTGCCCACATAGAATCCTCCACATTTGCCACAAAAGGGCAAGAAAGATCACTCATTGAGTATAACAGGTACAAAGTTGACTTTATTTTAATTTTGTTAACAAGCACTAAGTTCCCTTCAAACAGAAGTTTACATTGGGCACAAAACCCACGTTTAGCAGTCATGTAAGCTTTACTGCTACCTATTCCTTTAGGGGCTACATCTCTCTAAGGTGTTCTTGATGGTGTGCCCCATTCAATAAATAATGCACAGTCTAACCCCAATTTGTCTGTCAGATTATCAAAACAAGCAAAAATATTCCACTTTTTCAATATCACTTGTCTAATCATCTGTGTGTCACAAAAGTAGGTCACAAAAAAGGATAGCAATTAAAACCGCTCTCTGTCTCCTATTTTTCTTATACATTTCATTACTGTTATTAGAGCTTACCTTTATTAATGGCTGAATAACTCCAGCCATCCTGCTTCACATTATTAACTCTTTAATCTTTTGAAATAATGATCTTCTGAACTAATGGTTCAGGATAGCCCCTTGCAACAAACATATCCATCAGCTTGTCACTCTCAATAATGAGCTGATTGTCCTCTGAAACCATACGTGCTAGATATATGTACTGCCCCTTTACTATACCTTTTCTTTTGATGGGTCAGAATGGCTGCTAGAATAATGCAGCAATCCATTGGAATATGTGAGTTTTGTATAGATATTACTAGTCAAACACTGTTTTATAACATCCTTTGTAATCTGGACGTCCAAGTAATTGATTGTAGCAAGATTCACGTTATAGGTGAATCTTAAAAAATCCATAGTGTAGTTCAAGTAATCAACGAACAATCCAACTTCACGTACAGATCTATCCCAGATTAAAAAAATCTCATCCAGATATCAGATATACAGTCTCCAAGGGGTGGGGTTAAACACATTAAACAAATGCTTTTTTATTGTACAAGTACAACATTGGCAAAATTGGGAGAACATGCTGCCCCCGTCACCATGCCTCTCTTTAGTTGAAAGTATTGCCCCTCTAGATTTACAAAATTAGACTGTAATACCATTTCCATTAGGACAACTATAGTGTTGGCATCATTATTTTCAAGATCCATTGACACTATTAAAAATCATGTAACCAGTCAATGCCAATAGAATGGGGAATAATATTAAATAACTCTTTAATGTCTATAGTCACAAAGACATAGTCATCCAAGTAACAAACTCCCCTAAGTTTAGATAAAAAATCCCAAGAACCACGGCATAAATACTCAAAGGTTCCAACCATTTTTTTTAATGTAGTGTCAAGAAATTTAGCTAATGACTGGGTCTTAGATTTTCTAGCATTGACAGTTGGCCTCATGGGGGGGTCACTGGTGTTCTTATGTATCTTTGGAATACCAAAGATACAAGGCAACACCGGGTGTTTTACTGATAAAAAATTGTAGAGCTCTTGTCCAATCTATTCCTGATCAGACATGTCTTTCAGGAGATAATTAGTTTTCCCGTAACAAATATTTATATAATTAAGAGATACCTCCTCATAAAAATCTTCATTGAACAACAACATGTTCATCTTATTCACATAATCTACTTTACATATGATTACAGCACCACCTCCTTTATCGGATTTCATCACCCATATATTTTTATCATGAGTCACTCTGTCAAGTAAAGAAAGTTCCACATCTGATAGATTGTTTACCATTTGAAACCTCCTTTTGTCATGTGAAAAGGACCTAAAGTCATATTCATAGATTTTTCTTCAAATATTAGTAAAGGCAATACCAAAGGGGGATTAAAAGTATTCCTCTTAAAGCAAGAGTTAGGGCCCACTTCAATGTAAGTGCCATTAAATAAAATGTGAAAATTCAATTTTCTCAAATAAAGTTATTAATCAATTAACAACTTTTCAACCCTTGTAAAATTAGAAGGGACAAAAGGTTGCCCCTTACTCAATAAGTCAGCAAATTCATAATTGAAAATTGAGTTAGTAAAATTATAAATTGTAAAGTTACCTCTTGAGTTTTTCATTAAAAGTAGACCACTCGCGTGATCGTTAGCAGATGAAACCAAACCTATATCAGTGGAATGCAGATGAAGGATTCTAAAGGGAGACCTTGGGAGGAACGCATAGAAGAGAGGGAGTTGCTATGGAAAATCAGATTAAAAGCAACTGTATTTCTGGGCCTCAACAAACAAATTTCAATTGCCAGTCTCTTAAGATTAAGATCTTATGTAGTTTAATAATATGAATGTTTTTAAGATGACTGTCTTTTTGCATTTTATTTGCTCAGTGGTTATTCAAATAATTTCATATTTGTTTTAGTTCATATTTTTTCTGTTTAGAAGTTTTATTATTGGTTGTGGTGAATCATGTGACTTCGGAAGAGGGGTATTTAAACCTGGTAATTATATGTCAGGATTGATTCTGAAGAAGTTTGGTTTATAATAGATGAAAGCGCTTAATCTTTCCTGTAACAAAGTGGTGATTTTAGTTTAACCGCAGTTGTGATTCCTTGGAAGTGGAAAGTCTTGTGTTTAAAACCATTGAGGGTTGCCTTTAATCTGTTTTTAATTTATTTAGTATATAATTGGGATAGGCAGAAAATGAGCAAGCAGCTGACTTTTCAGTATTGCTTTTATAAAGCTGACAGATAAAGGAAACGCATTTATATCACGTTATCGAAAGATGAAAATAGCGAATGCTATTTCATCGGCCCCAAAACATCTAAACATGAAAATATCGAACATTCAAAACAGCAAATTTTTTCCCATGGAAAAAAATCGCTGCTCCGAAACACATACGCACAGCACAAGCACATCAAACAAACAGCAACCACACACATACACTTAAATTCCTACATCTAACATTACACTAAACTAAACATACACTACTAGCTACCCACTTACCTTAACCCAAACCCTAACCCTAAGGTCCGTCACTATCGCACACTCACCTAACCTGCACCCTAACCCTAACTCACTTAAACTGCCCCAACCCTAAAGTCTGTCACAGTCGCACACACGCCTAACCCGCGCCCTAACCCTAACTCACTTAACCCGCCCCTAACCCTAACTTACAAACAATCGCACACTTACCTGAACCCAACCCGTAACTTTCCACCACAGCACTAAGAATAGCGAAGCCACAGAAGCGGCCAACCAAATTCTTTCCCGAGGAAAGAATTCACTGTTCTGCAGCTTCACTATTCTTAGCATTCGCTGAATAGTGTTCGATATCAGAACATTCGAAGTTTTAATACTTCGATGTTCTGATATAGACCCAAGGAAACAGTTGTATCTCATATTATTTTGTTGCAATGACTACTTTCTTAAGTCCTGTATCTCTTTGCACAATAATATGGTCTTATTAAATAATTAAATATTTATGCATTTAATGTTTGGCTATTGTTGATAAAGTAAATATTTTTTTAAGTTCACAATAAGTATCCCTGTCTTCTGTAAATGGAATGGATTCGAACTGCAGGGTCCATCAACAACCTGTTCATTCTTGTTACAGATACATTAACACACAGATACTGTGAGCTTAGAAGATTTAATTTTTTTCTTTCTTTCTTCATTTTATTAGTTGCATAATCCTACTATCTATTTTGAATGTTTAGAAGGTCATTCAAGGGTGTTCCCTGAGCTGCTATGTAAAACATCTGATGACTGTCACTTGTCGTTATCACCATGTCCTTAAATCTTGTCCTTCTTCACAACTCTGCAAATCTTGGGGATAACACTATACATCTTCAAATCCTGCTACTTTGTAGCTGTTTCTGTCACTGAAGCAGGCTACTAAATGCATATACCTGTCTCTTTACAAAATACTTTTTACTGGTCTCCCTTTCCTGGATCTACCCTTTTATTTGATGTTGCATGTTCCTGTTTCTGAATGTCTGTTATTTGTATTACATTGTCTTCTTCTAACTCTTTTATTTGTGTTCCACCTGAATGTTTAAGCAGTATTAACCCTCACCTGAATTCATATATTTGCTAAGATCCCCTGTTCTGTTCTTATAAGCCCCATGAGGTATCAACTACATCACTGAGGTCACTCGCTGCTGCACTTCCTCCAGTTGATCTATGTCCCTTTCAGTATAGTGCCCATAATAAAAAAAAAAAAAGATACTGAATTCAAGCAAGCACTATGAGCCATACCTAATTTTCCAATTTTCCTCCTTACCATCTAAGTTGCAGCTTATAAAATGCCAAAGATCTTTATCTTAAAAGTAAACAAACATTACAACAAAGCAGCATAGGACATCAGTGGCATACACATTATGACAATGCAGCAGAGAACATCAGTGGCATACACATTATGACAAAGCAGCATAGGAGATCAGTTGCATACACATTATGACAAAGCAGCATCGGAGATCAGTGGCATACACATTATGACAAAGCAGCAGAGGACATCAGTGGTATACATATTATGAAAAAGCAGCAGATGACATCAGTGGCATACACATTATGACAAAGCAGCTTCGGAGATCAGTGGCATACACATTATGACAAAGCAGCATCGGAGATCAGTGGCATACACATTATGACAAATCAGCAGAGGACATCAGTGACATACCCATTATGACAAAGTGGAATATGACATCAGTGGCATACACATTATGGTAAAGCAGCATCGGAGATCAGTGGCATACACATTATGACAAAGCAGCATCGGAGATCAGTGGCATACACATTATGACAAAGCAGCATCAGAGATCAATGGCATACACATTATGACAAAGCAGCATTGGAGATCAGTGACATACACATTATAGCAAAGCAACATAGGAGATCGGTGGCATATACATTATGACAAAGCAGCATCGGAGATCAGTAGCATACTGGGATACACATGAAGAAGAAGAATCACTACCAGCAAAGATCAAGATGCAGCCATCCTGTTTGCAAACACTAGATAAGATCCTATTTAAAGTGTTCAGTGCATTTCTGAAAAATCCCATATTTTTAAGGATATTGACATGACAGAGACAATTCAGAAAGTGAGTGGTTTGTGGTATTTACCAGAAGTCATACAGAATAAGATCAAAACAACTTTTTAAATACAGTCTTGAAGAAGGCATAGACTGGTAATCCTGAAAAAGAAGACAGAGATGAGCTAGACTCATGAGATGGAATAATTCAAGTACTACAAGAGACATCACTTTTCTACTGCTATAAAGTACAATGCAGATGTTAATGTTCCAGTTTAGATACCCCCTCTCTCGCGATCATGTATGTCTGAATCTGGCTTGTCACTGCATAGTAGAACTCTTTTGATAACAATTTGTGTCCCATCATTTTTTTATTTTGACAGTACAGGGTTAAATGCTGGTATCTACAGGCATTTTAAAAGACATTTTCTTGGTTCATGTAACAGCTCTACTTCAGTTAACTTTATTGGTAACAGTATGTCTATTTTTTAATTGTGTATATCAATTTTCCACTGCAGCCAAGTGCTGCAGAAAATGTCATGGCTCTAGATGGAACCCCATGCCACAGGCTGAGTCAGAATAGTACATTCTGAGCATTTCAGAATGGGACTCAGTACCATAGAACAGTATTATGTTAATAGTGCTTGTTCTACGTGTTATAAAATGTAAAGAAAATGTAAAGCAAAATGTCACAGCTGCATTCAGAAAAGGGTTACAATGCTAAATGTTGCTTTCTACAATTAATTTAACATACTGAATGTTACATCTTTGTTACTCAAAAGTAGTATGAAAAGTTATACAGCTCCAGCTAATACATCCCCTTTTCTCATTGTCACAGCACTAGTCAGAGAAGTAAAGCTGAAAGATTGTAGAATGCCATTTATTGCCACACAACTAGCCTTACTCGGAGAGGTGAGCTTGGGTAACATAGGGTCAAGAGTCCGGGTGTTCAAAATGGGTATTGGACCTTAGGTGCCAAACTCCCTTGATATACCTTTGCTGGACAGTCACCAATATTTACACACTGAGATTTTGGAAGAAGAGCATTTAGCATGTCTATAGCATATCATATGAATACTATAAATAATCATAATGTGTAGTTATCAGTTGTCGCAGGGAAGGGTAAGCACCATATAGTCTGATCACCATTAAAGAATTATTGATCTGGTTTGGCAGTATGTCTCTGTGAAACAAGTAAAATATATTACTGTAGCCATTATTACTGTAGCCATTATTTTTTTCCATCACAGTCAGACATCTGAATTAAACACAGTCAATAAAATTAATCTATAATTGGTAGGTAAAGAAGCCGTCTATGGTTGAAGGTGACTGACTCCTGCTTTCATTTGATTACATCTGAAGAGTCATTAATCTTGTTTTGTATGGGTACTGCATATCTGAATGAAACAAGTTAAAAAAACATTACTGTGGCATATATATATATATATATATATATATATATATATATATATATATATATGTTTATATACATATTTTGCATTTCATCATAATCAGATATCTGAGGTGTGCAAAGTCAGTAAAGTGGCTATAACAGCTTGGAACAGGAACAGTCTGTGGATGACAATAGCTGACTCCTGATTTTCTTAATAATAGTTAAACAGTCATTGACCTAGCTTAGCAGGCATAGTGTCATTGCGTGTATGTGTCTGTGTGCATGTGTGTGTGTATGTGGCATTGGATGTGTATGGACTATCACCACAACTTTTGTTTCCTGGCATTTTGTCATCGCTTCCCAGTCTAAGTAAGCTTGCAATATCAGAGAGGGTATATTTGACAATGTGGGTTCCAAGTGCTGAAAGCATTTTTTGTGGCATTTTACAAATATTGTGAAGACACAACCAATGTTTTGAATTTTGGAGTGTAAATGCATTTTTATAATTTCACCTCATCTTACTCTGAATGAATTTAGACTTGTTTCACATCAACTATGCAACAGCTTAGCTAAGGCAGGGTGAAGGGGCAATCGCCTTGGGTGCAGAGAGCTAGGGGCATGATTGGCCATCAAAGATTGATCGTGATCATCCTTTAGTGCATACCAGGTTTTAAAAGCCAATATCGCATTTGCAGTCAAACTTGAGTTCTTTAACGCTCACTGTGTGGTCTGAACTGCAGTAACTGTTTGCTACAGTTTGCTACAGTTAGATTTGTTTCTTATTTTGTTTGTTGTTGTTGTTTTTTTTTTTTTAACTAAAACCTGAGTGCTGTACAACTCCTTTCAGGGCATAAACTATAGCAACTGCTTGCAAAATTTGTAGTAAGCAGTGTCCTACTGTTTAAAAGAAAAAAAATAATTGCACCTAAGTTAAGCAGGGGTGGTGGTGGGAGGCAGAAACAGGATCTGATTAGCTGGTTGGCTCCTGCATTTCAGGAGCACTAGGCACCAAATGCCGGCTCTTTTTTTTTTTTTTTGGTCTTTCAGTGAATACCTGGAGCAGGAGCTAGGAGGCATTTATCTGGCACCTTGTTGGGTGCAAGTACAAGGAGCAGACTTTCTTTTTTTGCTCTTTCATTGAATAGTAGGGGCAGGAGGGAGGGTTTATGCATTTGGCCACCTGGCTACTGTGCCTGTAAAAGGAGTGGACATTTGTTTATTTGCTCTTTCATTGAAGGGGCATGTATCTGGCTGCCAGGGATGATTTTTTTTTTTTTTTTTGCAGAAGGAATGAGGCATGTATCTGTGCATCTAGTTAGTGTGCTAGTAGAAGGAGTGGACTTTTTTCTGCTCTTCAAATGAAGCCATGTAGCTGAAACATGATGTCCTTCAGGGGTCATTTGCACATCTGCCATTGGCCCCTTAAAGGAGTTTTAAGGTATCACACACTCTATGACTCTATGATGGCTGGGTTTTTCTTGCAGCTTTTACTGAATAGTTTGTCTGTGTGACCTTTTCACCCTTTCATTTTAATGTTATTTGGGATAGCTTGGAGGCAACTTAATGTTTATGGGCATCATCTGGGTTTAAAATCCTGAGCCAAGCAACACACTTATGCTGTTCTGATGATGTCATGAAAAGGCTGAAAATGCATGTCCACAGCTATTGGAATTTGGCTTTATTTGTCTGAAAGTACCCATACATGCCATGTAGATGAAACACTTGATGTCCTTAAGGGTCATTTGCATATATTCCATGAGCCTGCATTATACAAGGCAAAAAGTATCACACAGTAAACATTCTAACCTGGCTGGGATTTTCTTACAATTTTTACTGAAAGGATTGGCTGTGTGACAGTTTTTACCCTTTGGTTAGGATCATGCTGACAGAATGATGTTTCACCACTTTGTAGTTAGAGCATCAGATTGTCAGTATTAGACAGTGAAGGTCTTACACCCTAAAGATGTTTCCCACTGAGTACCTTGATGGAGAGCTCAGCACAGCATAACAGCCTTTAGATGTTGCATAAATGAGCTGTTGTTTAGTTTTTTTTATCTGTAATTATTTACTCCTAACATTCTGTTATAGAGTTTCTACATTGATTTAATGCAATTTCTTGATTTTTCTCCTCTATCTTCCTTTGTCACCATCCTTTCATTAAACAAATATTTTTAAGTTTGTTATTTTTCTCCATTTATTTTGCAATCTTGTACAACACCTACCATGCTTACACTGTCCTCCAGTGAGCCCAGCTAGCCCTTGAATCAATCCCTGCACTAGCAGGGAGCACTCTTCCAGTGGCCGAACCTGGCGATGTTGATGTCCCATCTTCCATGCCACTGGTGCTGTTTCACCAGTTGGGGGTGCAGCTATTTCCACTGGTGTCTCTGACAGGGATGCATGCTATCTCACCCACTCACAGCTGCAGACAGATGAATAGATGCCCACATTGGCCACCTCGAAAGATTCTGTTTTCTGCTAATAGGATCACAGGAAGTTACTAGGCTATTGGCCCTGAGGCCCTTACAAGCCTAGCCAAGAATTTAGCCCATGTTACAGATAATGTAATAGAGTTACACCCCTGCTCAGCCCTGCCAGAAACATCACAGCCAGGACCCAGTGGAGAGAGTGGGTAGTCTTCTGCCTGATCTACCCCTGGGGATGACATTGGCAGGGTGGAACAGGAGACCATTGCATACTATACCCCCATCACAGTGTACCCCTCCCATGCCCTCCCCCATTTGTTGTTCAGTTCTCCCTATCATTAGTGCTTTCCTTTCTTTGTCTATCTCTAAATCATGTGTCATCCCCCCTCAGTGTGTCAGCACCTCCCTCATCAGTCTTGTCTCTCTTATGTTTTTGTGTGTTTACTTCTGCTACCCCATCATCGTACAATGCCTTTACCTTCCCCTAAATCCTTCCCCACCTTTCCATATCATTTTAGTCCCTTACCTGTTTCCATTGTGTGTTTCCTTTTGCTTGTTGCCCCTTTTTTCCTGCTGTCCTCTACTCTCATTTCCACTCCTTAGTCTAGTCAAAAACAGATTTAGGCAATGCGGAGGCCTCTTTAAAGTAGCACGCTGCTTTTTTGTCTTAATAGTTTGTAGAACATGTGCATGTGCCTGCGATGCATGTACATCCTTTACATCAGCGATTGTGTTTTTTCGATTCCTTAGCCACTGCTGCAGTTTTTTCTTTCTCACTACAAATCTTACTCCGGGCTTTAGTGTGATTATTAATTAGGTATACTTTGAGATCCGAGTGTTCCCATTCTTGATTGATTGAGCTCTGAGACACATTGTACCTAGATGATAAAAAGTGGGAGGCTAATAAACATCCCCCTAGCATGTTTCTGAATCTCAGGGCAAGTATTTCAAAGTTGTCTGTGAATGTGATAATCATACAATTAGTTTTATGTGAACTGACAAACTTTAAGTAAAGCCAGGTTAAAACTAACACATTCATTTCATGCTGAATGTCCTTTGAGTTGTAATGGAGAGCCTTGATGTTTACCACTTAAGTAGGTCTGAAAAAATGAGATAATTTCAGGTCTATACCCCAACAATGTTAAACTGACCAAACTGGAGTTGATCCTAGCAGCAGATAGCCTGAAATCAACAATGGCTCTTATGAGTCAATATATGTGCTATGATGAGAAATTCTGGATCTTAATATGCCTCTAGGAAAGTCAAGTGGCCATGCATAATATAAATTCAATCAATGGAGATCAATCATTCATATAGGTAGCAAGCTGATGACATGTTAAAGTTACTGTTATTTGAAACAAAGAATAATATTGTTTTGCTCATCTTTAGTGCCTCTTTTTCTGATAAAAAATAAAAATAAAAACAAGGTGGGGTAGCATAGGTAAACACACCTTGCTAAATCACATTGTGCACAAATAGATGAAATATTAAACATTTTCAGTTCTCAGAGGTTTAGTTTAATATAGCATGGTCCTTTCATATGTAAATACTAAGGCAATCAGTCACTAGACTACTACATATCTAGTCAATAACCAGCCCATGAACAAAGGTTAGAATCAGACCTTGTTCTTTGTGTTTGTGAGGCAACTACCTTAACCATTATGCCAGTCCTCAACTCAAGGTAAATATTAGGCTATCAGTCTGCTACAATCCAAGTCATTAATCAAAGGTGCGAATCAAACCCAGTACTTTGTATTTGTGAGGTAAACAATTTAACCATTACACCAACCCCATACAGAAAAAAACAGGCTACACTGGGATTTGAACACATACACACACACTCACACACACACACACACACACACACACACACACACACACACACACACACACACACACACACACACACACACACACACACAGGAGAACAGCAATCACTTTGCCATATAGCTTAACCATTTGAGCTAAGGAACATCACACTTGTGTTACAGGTTATAGGTGTATCAGGTACCATTTCAGAAATGTGTTGGTGGGAAAAACATTGATGGCTTGATGAAATTAACTTGCAGTTTTAAAGCAGTTAATGGGCAAGATTCATTGTGTGGTTGTGAATGAAAAGTTGTAAAATGGCTTCTTTATCACAATGCAGGCAAACTAGTTGTACAGCTTTAATTGGTGAGGAGATACAGAATAAGGTTTTAGGAAACAATTCTATCACTTTATTATAAATTATATAGCACCCTATAATGACACAATACAAAATACTGTAGTGTGGCTTGTTGCTAAATTACTAAATAAACAGAATTAGGTAAAATCATAGAAACTTACCTTTTGACGTAATTACTCTGTAAGATTTATTATGAAATTGTACACATCATGCTATAGTATTATATAACAGGTCTATATTACATTATAGAAGTCTCAAAACTTTGAATCTGATATGGTCAACACCATATGATCGAAGTCTTGAAACATCAAAAATGTAATAAAACACAACAACCTACAAAAACAAACCATTTAAATGCTCTAAGTGGGAGGGCAAGACCCCTGCACCCCCCACACCCCTGCTACTTAAATATACCAACTCTGAGATTGCACTACAGTGCAGAAAAGGGAAATCTTCCCTTTCTGCACTGTACGGAGATCTCTGTTAAAAGATTCAAAGTTTCAAGACTTCGATCATATGGTGTCGACCATATCAGATTCAAAGTTTTGATACTTTTGATCTTCTGATATAGACCCTTATATAACTTGTATTTACTAGCCGGACATTTGTACTGATACTTAATGTGAATTAAACATGAATATGCTCATTAAAATGTATTACACACGCCTTATAGACAATAAAACCTAATATTTTCCAAAGTTACTCAGTTTATTAAAATTATAATCAAACAGTATAGCTGGGCATGACTTCTGAAAGTTAATTTAAATTAAAATATGCTATATTTTTCAAATATATTTAAAAACACATTTCAAACAGTGTTTAAGGTATTTGAGATTTGTGTGTCTGGAAAAAAGATTAGTTGTATAGAGTTCACCTCAGGCCATAGGTCATACGACTCTTAGAAGGCTAAATCACATATTAGTAGTCACAGATAAAAAGATTAACCAGTCATTTTTACCTGTGCATATTGTAAGAGCTGACATATGATCTCAGAGAAACAAAAATAGACAATGCAGGGATGACAGAGATCGCAAGGTATTAACAGATTAGTGTTTACCATTGTGAATTAATGAGACCCATGAAGTATTCTGTCTAAAAGCTAAAAAAGAATATGCAGACAACTGTCTCCTTGTCAGAGTGCATCTGTAGTATGACCTTTGTCTGATATTCCATGACAGGATACCACACTTGTCTTCTAATTTCTGGGGCACCTTGTCTTAAAGTAAGTGACTTTGACATGTTTTATTTCATGTCATGTTTAATTCGTAATTATAATGTCTGATATTACAGTTTATTAAATGTAAACATTAATGCACAAGAAAAGTGTAGTCCCAATAGCTCCAATGGAGTGCGCTTGGTAGATTTTTCTTTTAGTTTTTTACCAATAGGTCTAATAGGACAAAGGAAGGAGAGGAAAGGATACATGGGTAAAAGGGGGGGGGACACTGTTCCCCACTCAACCTGGCACTGAAATTGCAATCAGTTCAGTATAATTTTTAATACTATCCCTTTAGCTGGATTAAATACAAAATAGACTCATTCTAGGTAACATCACACTCCCCAAAATACAGAAAGGAAAAGTGAAATAATCATGCAAGTGTTCCTATTGAGTCTTCATAAAATAACTATGTAAACTAAGAGTGGTTTATTACATGCAGCAAGCTGATCTTCCGAAAAGCAATCTGGAAAGAAGTGAAAAAAATTAGGTAGTGCATCACCCCCTTCTCCCATTTTTACATGAGGATGTGTTGTCACATCAACTGTTGCCACCCCCCTCAACTGAGTGCCACTGTTCTACCTTCTGTTTATAGTAATGCTTGATTATCACAGGTCTTCTGTCATGCAGATTCATCTGTGGCTTGTCCGTTCATCTTCAGCTTCTTTTGCATTCTTCAAGTCACTCCAAAACATGCTTTTTCAAACCGTATCCTGCTTTTATGCATGTGAACAAACTACCATAATCTGTTCCTGTTGAACTTCTCTGCCATTAAGGCTACTTTGGTAAGGAATCAAAGATCAATGCATTAAGAATCTTATCAAGAAAACACCCTTAATAAACTTTCTACCCCCCCAAAAAAACCCTAAGAATATATCAAATCCCAACTTACCTACATTAACTGTAGTCACACATAATGTATTGATACCATTCTGAGAACTCATCTGCAAACCCTAGATTTCATTATGTCATGGGAGTCCACTTCACTTGGACCATTTGTGATTTCTTATTTTTTCTTGAATTTTCAGTTTTACTACAGCACTCAGTGACTTGTTTAAGACTTGCTTTTGTTTCAGTGGCATGCGGGGCTTGGATGGATATGTCATTGTACTTAGTGATGTAGACAGCATCACACATGCACTCTGCCCCTATTAGTATTTCCCTCACCTTACTTATGTAAAACTCACCCCAGGCCATAAGTACAAGAACCACCTAATAACAATCACCCTGATGAGCATGAAACAAAAACTTCAGAAATAAAAGGTCATTATGGCCAAATGTGGAGGTACTGGAGCCATCTGTCACAAGGCTTATGGGACGAACTTGTTCCTCTGTGGGAAGCAAATTATTTGGTTCATCAGGGTAGAGCGGATGGCAGTTGTGGAGGGCACAGGAGACAAAAAAATAATATAACGAGCAGCCATTATGAGTGGATGGGACCCTTGTAAGAGGTACTGAATAATGGAGACAGAAGAGTCAGCATGATAAAATGACAGAATACCTTAAAGAGATGATCCTAATAAAGCCTTTTTTTCTACGTTGAAGCTTGAACAATTATGGGCAACTTGCAATGAGTGGTGTAATTAGTTAGCAATAATAGTTAGTGGATGTTACCTTTAATTTGCTGACCTTGAAGTCATGAAGCCAGATAGTTTTAAAATTCTGCAGTCAATAATTAGAAGTGAAGTAGGTCCATAAAAATCCAGCTTAAGACCCAGTTTCCCAGGTTTAATAAAAACTGATTTCACTGCATGATTCCAATAGCTTTGAACAATACTCAATATGCACCTGGACCTCTATTTTACTTTATTTTCCTATATCCATTAATATTTCATTTTCCCGAAGAGGTTGACTCAGTCACTCTTTATTACTGGGCATGAGTGAGGGCAATGGGTGTTTGCCTGGAGATTATTCAGTAGAAGATGTTAAGTCTCCAATAGGGACATAAACATACCCATCATATAATGTTCAGAGGGATCTAACGCATCCTTTCTACTCCTTGTCAAAGTATTCAAACTCAAGCATTCAGTAGTTTGTCTTATGTTATGTTCACCCATAAGATGAAAAGCTAAGTTATGCCCATATGGGATAAAAAAAAAATCTCAAGTGCCATTGCGACTTTGCTAAATAAATTTCTGCCTCCCTCTGTAAAAGACTATTCATTTTCTTAAGCTAAGGTTTATTTCATTGTAGCCTGAGATCCAGTAAGATCCACAACAACCTCTGCAAATTGATAACTGCTTTTCCTGTTTATGAAGAAATGTTTACATAAACCTTTGCAGAAAAACATGGAATTCTCCTTTCAAAGACTCTCGGAAGGAGGAAAACTACATGAATTATTCTCTTGAACCTCTTCTTAGAGATGTGAGAACAACTTTTCAGGCACTGCTTACTTTAATACAATGATGGCAGATTATGAACTGGTGCAATCAACTTAAGACAAGAGAAGAAAGAATAATTTAAAATGAGTAGATAGGCAACATCAAACCACAATGATATTCTTGGACAAATATATACAAACCATACCAGTAAAGGTTTGTACCAAACAATTAAATAACGTCTGTATAATACAATTCTGACACTGATAGTTTTATCCTCTCTCATTTATATATTTAATCATATCTTTTAAATTTAATTTCTCTAGTCCATTATTTTAATATTTTACCTGATACTGTACGTCTCTTCTCTTTTGATGCTGAAATATCATTTTTATCAATAACAAATTTAAAGCTGTGGCATGGTTTGGAGTACAACATGTCAGGCTAATTTGCTTTGCATTCTAGAAGCTATTCTTTTATTATAATAAATTCCAGTATGGTCATGGCAGTTAAGTGCATAAAAAACTCAGTGATGGAAGGATAGCTTGCATTCATCTCAGAATATAACAGAAAAAAATGAGTTGGTGAAGTATGAAATAAAAAGAATGAGTATGTTGGAGGCAGTATGATGGAACCATCCTAAAGCATTATCCCCATTCTCAGAATCATACAGAGTCCTGAGAGGTGAGATCTGCCTCACATATAGAGGTTGTGCAAACCCTATCCTGTCAGACCTATTACACATTCATAAGTCCAGTGGTAGCATGACCACCTACTCAAGGGATATCAGTATTTGTTGCAGCATAAGGAGAACATGCTAGATGGATAGCTATGTGCTAGACAGAATACCTCTTCTGTGGAGCCATCTTCACTCAGCATAAACTTAAGCATGTTTCTAACTCTATTCAAAGCTTATTTGGATGAATGAATGAATGGGAAAACACCCATTCATTACCAGTTTAGCACCGATGTCCCTAATTGATCTTCTTCTTCCGGCTTTTCCAGGTTAAGGGTCGCCCCAGTGGATCACCTGTCCGCTCACATATCCTTCTTCTTCCCACCTCTGGGTTACTTACATGGAAAATATAAGACCTAAAACCTACCATGGGAATATAAGGATAAGCTTCTAAAGGTCTTCACTGATCTATAGCCTAGTAAGTACTTATAAGCCTATGAGAAGGTCATATTTGGTGAAGTTCAAAGGAATGTGTCAAGAAAGTAATTGATCAGAAAAGATTGGTTCTGAAGGTAGATAGAACAAAAGTTGACAGAAGGTTAGAAAGGAAGATGAAAGCATTGCAAATTAAGCAGGATGGTAAGGGAAGGATATTTTAGAATGTAGCGAGGAATCTAAAATTTTGCAACTGCAGATATAAGTAGAACATAAAGAAACAGCAACACTGAATAGAGGAACCATTAAAAGGTAAGACTTTTAGTGGGGCAGGTGACAATTCTGTGTACTTTCTGGCTTTGAAGCTAAAAGAAAAAATTAGGGAAGGAAAATCTGGAGTAAAGAAAGAAAGAATGAAGATTCGGTTAGAGATATGGAAAGAGTCAAGCAAGTAAAACACAACATACACACACACACACACACACACACACACACACACACACACACACACACACACACACACACACACACACACACACACACACACACACACACACACACACACACACACACACACACACACACACGCAAACACATTTTATATGTATCTTATCTATCTATACACACCTATATATGGATCTTTGTATGTATGTCAAAAAATATTGAATGATTAGTAATTTAAAGTAGCTGACCAATCACTAGCTGATGTAAAATGCAAAAGAACAAGTAGAACTTTTTTTTTTTTGCAGGGAACAAGTGCCCCTGCACACTCCCCTTTCCCACTAATCAGATAAGCCAAGTCCAATATTGCAATACAACGAAGAAAGGACAAATTCACTGATCCCCACTGTACCACAGTCTTAAAGAGAAAAAAAGCCACTATGTGCAATCAGCTGATTTTTGATTTGCTGTATCAGCTCTTTCGTGTTCAACAATTTGAGTTATTGAATGCAAGAATGATGTAACACTTTGGCAGAGAAGTGCCTCTATTTACAGGAGAGTTTTATAAGGGAGTTGGACAAAAAATGGTTCCATACTTATTTGAAATCTATAATAAGGGATCTTGGGCATACATTTTAATAAATGGTTTTACAAGGGCAAGTAAATTTTAATTCTAATTAGTTTTTTTCCCTAAAGGTGCAAGCCAATTGCAACAGCAAGCATTTAATATATGTGGCTGACTGCCAGGATTGCAATGCCTTCTATACAGGGAAGGCAGATCACCAATTTAAAGAAAGAATTCTTTGCCATATACGTAACATTGCCCATTCTGAAAAGACCAATGCTTTAGCACAACATGTTAAAATGCATCCTGCATACTCCTTTATGTTTATGGCGCTAACATTGATTCCTGAAAACTTAAGGGGAGGAGATATGCAGAATCGCACTGAAGTTGCTGAAATTGATTGGGTCATCAGCCTACGAGCTGATCGTGAACCTGGACTCAGTGGTGTGGTACCATTAAAACCTATTCTAAAGGGATTCACTATACAATCTCGAAATACTGAAATGTCGAATTTCAGTATTTTTACACTGAATAGTCGAAAAACCACATACACGAAAACCCAAAATCACAAACAGTACAATCACGACTATTCACACACACACACACACACACACACACACACACACACACACACACACACACACACACACACACACACACACACACAAACCAGGGCATAATCACACACACACACATACACCTACCTAACTAAACAAACATAACAACACAAACACACTTAACCTACCTATAAGCAGGGGGGAAAGCCCTCCTGCACCCCCCACACCCCCTTACTTATATATTCTAACTCCGGGGTCACACTAAACACACAAACACAAAAAAAAACACCACCGCACACACTCACACACACTAACATCCCTACCCATTATCCTCAAACACACAACACTTACCTGAAACCCCAGATAAATCCACAAACCGCACCACACATCACGAATGCGACATCACGATAGCGGCAGATTTGACATTGGCAGATTCGGCATAGTGTAGTTTTGGTTAACTGCACTTTCCACTATTCGGTCTCGACATACTGAATTTCGACATTTCAGTATGTTGAGATTGTCTAGTGTATCCTTCTAAAGACCAAAAATCTTTAAAACTTGTCACTGATTTTCTTAGCTAGCTTTGAGTCAAGGAAAGGTATGCACCCCCCCCTTTTTTTCCTTACTTCTTGCATAGAAATATTTTATTGGCATGAACTGGAGGGGTTGGCTCATATAGGCAGTGTGATTGTTTTAGGCTGTTCAGCTATGGTTCATGCACTGTGAGCAACAGCCTTTTATGTGACAAGATTTATCTCACAGAAACAGAGTGCTAATCTACTACATTATGATTTATTTTTTAACTAAGGTGCTGGATTATTCTTTGAATCTATCTGAAAAAGAGGACTGGTATCTGCTCTATCAGAGCAGTGCTTATTTTGAAAGTAAATGCACACTCAATGGATTGATGTTTTAACTTGCACTTGAAGTTTTTCCACTGACTGGATCCCAAGGAGGGTGTAACTTTACCATCATGTCCTGCTAGGATGTTTTACCTCTGGCTTGCACTGGAGGTGTTAGCTTGTGTGAACTTCTTGATTGGTTAAGCCTTCCTGAAATGGAACATCTTTTTTCAGTTGTAACAGGATCTGAGGAAGAGCAATCCCGAAAGCGCTTATCAGTCCTGAATGGTGTACCTTTTTGTGTCTCTATATTTTTCCACAAGGATTCTACTATAAATATTTCCTTTTTATCAAGGGTTCATTTTAATAAAGGATTTTAAGAGTTTCTTAGGATGTCCATGGTGGTTCGCTCCTGATTTATTTACTGCATTTCTTAGAACAATGGTAGGGAAATTGAGAGTTTTGGACTGTTCACAGATGTTTACTTGTTAATAAATGACAGAATATGTTTGGTGAAAGATAGTTTTAGGAAGGACTCTGGTTTGGAATAAAACAGTTCAGGTGTGTATAAAGAGAGTGATTGAAAATATGAAAGAAGATTTGATTGAAAGAAAAAAATGGGATAAAATATTTAGGGATCAAAGATTTGGAGACAGCAGTTAGGTTTAATTATGAAAAGCTGCCATAACACATTTCATTGTTGTCAAGTAAATGTAGTTTTAAGGCCAATTTATTGGGGGAAATAATGCATTTTATTCAGCTGAGGATCATACCACAGGCCCTATACCCATTCTGACATTTGACTATTAAGACTGATCTAAACAGATTTATAAGATTTGGGTATATTGTGACCAGACTGCATGCATGGTAACTGAAGCAGGATTGTGAAACAAAGGTTCAGGCTTTGTTGGTGGTTTGGAGGATCGTTACACCAGACTTTAGATTATAACTCTGTCAGTGTTGGCCACGCATGTTTTGAAAGAACTATGGGACAAAAAAGGGGGTAAGATGTTGGTGGAAGTGCAGAATTTATAATGTTGTGGTAGAAAGTAGGAAGAGTGGAGGAGACATTAAAAAAATAAATATTCTCACTGAATTTTGGAAAAGAAGTGGGATGAAAGAGGATTTTATACACAAACACTCCTCAAACATCAAGTATGGAATAACCCTTAGATTTGAATATAATGAAAGTCAATTAATTGGAAGAAATAGAGAAGCAGAGGATTTAGGAAGCAATTTTTAAAGATGAGAAAAGATGAAGTATTTGTTTTTTTTTTTTTTAGCAGAAAGAGTTTACAACGTTTGTTTTGGCATAGTCAGAAGGGATTGGTTAAAATATAAACAAATGAAAATACCTATAAGTAAATATCTAATGCAACAGAGAGATTTTAATTCTAGTTAAGATAATAAGAAATGATAAGGAATACAGAGAAGGAGAGGGGAAGGAAGACGGGTTCAGATGTGGAAGTCTTCATAGAAAATTAAATTAATAGCAATTTCATCATTCTGTGGAGCTGCTTTGGGTAAAAGTAGGTACGGGTAAGGTGTTAGATGTTACCCTGTGGTAATAAAACACTTTTTACATACACTACAGAAACTGGGATCAGCACCAGTGTTGTAGGACCAGTGTATATGGAGTAATCAGGTGTGTACAAACTGGATCAAGTAAACAAGACAAACAAGCCAGAGGCAGACAACTGTTGAAAGAAGCGGGATATAGTCATATGTTTGAGAAATGCCCAATAATTAAGGCCATATAGGACAAGTGCATAGCAGAATGGAAGGACGTTTTTCTGTAAACAATTGTATTGAAGAATTTGAAATATGGGTTTTTAAGACTAAAAGGTAAATTGCAGGTATAGAAACAGGAAGCAAAATTAAGTTGTTGCAAGTGTAGAAATGGTTGAGAAGTTGTATACAAAAGGATGGGAAAACAAAAGGATGGGAAAGGAAACATTCTGTGGAAGGACAACATGATGAAGATGAGCAGTTTGAAACCCTAGAGGAAAATATTTGCAGTTCAGATTTGTTGAAAGCAAAGGGAAAAACCTTTCAGGAGATGAAGGATATGTAGTAAGCGGTTCGAAAGAAGAAACAAGTAAAAATAATGCGATAAATAACAATGGAGGTTGGGTTTTGTATTTGTTAGTGATTTATTTATTATATTACTCTTTTAAATGAGTTTGTACATTTTGTATCTATTCTGTGGTTGTTAATATTTGATTTAATAGGTGACATTGATTTGTGAAGTTGTGTTGTTACTTTGATGTTTTAATTTGATGTAAAAAAAAGGAATAAAAATTATATAAAAAGATGAAAAGAATGCAGATAATGCTTCTATCTTTAATTAGTGTCCTTTTTTTACATGGTCTGATATTTCATAAACTCTTTGCCATTTCAGGTCCCAGTCATGGAATCCAGTATACATTAGATAAGGTATATATCAGATCTACAATGTCTTGCTTCAAGGCCTCACTCAAAACTTATCTTTTGTATGTGGCTTTTAGTGACTCACATAAGATGTTGTCTTTTTTTTCTTCTATTTATTTTGTTTCAGTTTATTTATTTTAAGTCTTACCAGTATAATACTGCTTGGTTTACATTTTAGTAAAAGTGAAGTTGGTGCTGAAATTTGAAGCAAGGCTTAGATCTACTATATATTCTTTAAGTGTTTCCTTATGAATATTCAGATGACAGCTCCCACATTCCAGACTTATGCATTAGGTGGATTGGAGACTCTAACTTGACCACAGAGTGTGTGGTAAAGAAGAAAAGCCGTGATAGGGCTAGTCACCTGCCGGTGAGAACCTTGGCTCTATATGATTGTCAATGTTGAAATTAAACCCTACCCCATGTGCTAAAATGGGAAAAGGGGATGTGGATGGATTTAGAAAACAACCACCCGAAATGTTAAATAGTTGATTATAACTGAGAGGTTACATAACTTCCAGAAATGGCACTGGCACAACAATAAAACATTGTTTTTGCATCCCTGGCCCCAAGTGGTGGGCTTTGCCCCCCACCCCCCAAATATATATTTACTAACACTATGGCTGCACAACCATGGGGAAAAGTAAAATAAGTTGTAAAAGCAAAAGCAGCTGCCATATGAATAGAAATCTTATTTTCCCATTCAAACAATGTAGATGACATCCTGTGAATGATAACATTATGGATACCAAACTTTGGAGATAACAATCAAGCACTTACATATCAAGCACATTTAAGGCATTCTCCTGAAGTGCAATATTTCACTTACATGTTGACCCATTTAATTTAAGAATCTGTTTTGGATATTATAGCTTCAGCCTTTTGCAGTTTAGGAATTGTTTTTTACTGTGTGACTTAGACAGGAGACATTGGTATTATGCAGTGTATCTGTGTGTATCTTCAGCTCTCTGTGTAAGGAATTGGAAGACTGGGACACTTTAGCAGATCAGTAAATTTGTTGAACAGTATTACATTAACTAAAAAAGAATACTTACCTGTGAGAGGGCAAAAATGACAAGGTATTTTGCATAAGGTGTGCCCATGTTTATGTGACTTTAGTTGAAGGTACTATTGACTGAACCACATACGGTCGGGAAAAAAAGATTCAGAGTACATTAGACTGTAAAGCCATTTGACTGAAAAGCAATATCAGTGGAAAGTTTTAAAATCTAGAGATGGTATTTATAGTGTCATTTTTGATTATGGGAGTTGTTAAAGTAGTAATTTAAAAGATTTTCCCCCAGATTCTCGAAAGCTTGCACGGCGTGCAAGACTGGTGCAGGAGCTCAGGCAGGCAATATGTCTGCCGTGCGATCCAGGAACAGTCTGCAGGGGCGTGCACGAGTGCTCCTGCACTAATCTTCCATGGACTAAGCCCTGGCATCAAAATAACCCAATTTGCAGTTAAAATCCATGCAAATGAGGTGATTTTGCAATCCAGGAAGCTTGCAACAGTCTGTGCAAGACTAGTGCAATCTGCAGAAATGTACTCGTTTAGTAACCGAGTACATTTCTGCAAAATCCAAAACGAAGCTATGACAGCTCCAAATAAAGGCTGCATATCATGTAGTAAGCATGCCGATGGCCAAGTATAAGGCTATTGGCAATGCAAACAAAAAAAAAAAACTTTTATTTTTTATTTAGCCAATCTCAGCTGTTTAAGTGTAGGGCAGCAGCGCGCAAACGGGATTGGGGGAAATAATAAAATAAACCTAAAATAAGCATGCTAACTAAAATCAGTATTCTACCATGCAAGTCAGTGGCAGGCAGAAGACAATTTGGCCAGTGAGTAGTGGCTCCTAAGGGGGGAGGCTCAGTGTGAGACACGTAACTATGCATTAGCAGGCAATCCTATGCAAATGAGGGGAAGGATAGTGAATCCCAGTTTTCCCCAGCATGTGAGTCAGGTCCCAACAGTGTAAGAGTAGAAATAGCCTGGTGTAAGCCTAGGAGTTATGTGACATCATGGGGGTATGTGTCAGGCATACTGTAAGCAGATTGGAACCCTGTGGCTCGGGTTTGCTCCTAGTTTAGCATGGCTAAGCTAGGGGGTGTGTCTAAACCTGCTTAGCTCTCTTTACAAAGCCTAAATGGGTGTGTGCACTGTGCACCAGGTTTTACAGGAAGAAAAAAGAGGTTAAACCTGGAAATTGCAGCAGTGTGCACATTTGAACACTCTGTTTATGCAAGCTGCCCCTGGGTTTAAACAGGAAGGCAATGTGAAGGGAAATCAGCAGTAGGAAGGTAATCAAACAGAACTAGCTTAACTGGCAGGTGAAAAGTATCAGAATCAGCCAATTACACAGGCAGCAGACCAGCCCAGCCCAGAACACTACTATAAACTAAGCAAACACCTTCCCCTTTGGTTTTTCTCACACTCTACACCACCGGTGTAAACAAGCGAGAAACTTTTAACACTCACAACAGCAAAATGATAGGGGCTGCAATAGCTATCATACAACTTGTGGAAGAGGCTGAGGGTGGTGAGGATGTGAATGCTGCTGACCAACCCACAGTGAGGAGATGGAGAACAGTGTACAGACTCAGGGTAACCTGCCAGGGGCTACATGATCTGGAGATAGTGACACGCTATAGGGTGGACAGGGACCTCCTACAGCAATTTGTTGAGCTGTGCCGGCCATAACTCACACACAGAACTAACAGAGGGGAACCCATCCCAGTGGATACCAAGGTATGTGTCGGCCTAAGAATACTAGCTACAGGTATATTCCAAAAGCCAACTCGGGATATGATGGGGATTTCACAGGCATCAGCATCCAGGGTACTCCACCAGTTCCTGGATGCCATGCCAGCACATGTCGGTGAGCACATATATTTCCCCAACACCCGTGAGGCGTTGGCCAGCAATATGCAACTGTTCCACCAAATAGCAGAATACCCTGAGGTAGTGGGTAGCATAGACTGCACGCACATATGCATCAAAGCACCACCCGGTGAGAGGGGTAGGGTCTACATCAACCACAAGGGCTTCCACTCCATCAACTGCCAGGTCGTGTGCAATGCCCAGGGCATAATAATGAATGTGTGATGCAGCTGTACCACAGATTTGCCAATGGGGACATCCCTCATAGTCAGCTATTGGGGGGATGCTGGATACGCACTGGAGCCGTGGCTGATGACACCCATCAGAAATTCACGCACACCCGAACAAGAACTCCATAATGAGGCACACGCACAGACCAGAATTATAGTAGAGCATGTGTTTAGGATGCTCAAGTCATGGTTCCAGTGCCTGGACACATTCGGTGGAGCCTTGCAGTACTCACCAGCTACATGTACCCAAATTGTTCTTGTATGTGCCATGCTACACAATATGATCCTGCGGAAATAGCTGCAGCAGGAACAGCATGGGGCAGGGCCACACAGCCCCCAACCACTGCCAAGGCCTGCACAAGCACAGAGTGACTCGGAGAAGGAACAACCTGAGCCTGCCCCAGTCGGCAAAAGGAGGTGTGCCCAGTATGCCCTGGCCTTAGCAAAGAGACAACACATAGTCCATACACTGACCCAGGAGGGACCCAGGGAATAACACCTCTCTCTGACTCTAACATATAGTAAAATGGATGCCAAACATTACACTACCTGTGCCTAACCATGTGTAGGGAGTGTACTATGTGCATCCAATATAGGCAGCCCTGCAGCACCACCCTCAATCCTGGGACACCAACAAGGTTAAGTGACTCACACATGCCAGTCAGGGGAGGACACATACCCAACAACAGTCACAGCCAGCAGGGTAGGTGTAGACAAACACAAGCAAAGGCTGTGCTATGGCCTCTGAATGAGGCCTAGGAGTAACCTCCCCCTCCAGCCTACACAGACAGACTACAGCAGGTCAGGCAGTGGGATGTCAGTTATGAAGGGTAGGAAGTCAGAAACGAATATGTAGGTAATTATAAGCTAAGATCTGTAGTACACTGGTATGTCTCTAGCCAGCATGATAGATAAGACTACAAACTGAAATGGAGTACCCAATATACCATTACAGTCCTAACAAATGTGTACAAGTGTCAGGTGTGCCCCCTCATCCGACAAAGAAATGTAGTCACAGTCAGGTGTGCCCCCCCCCAATCCTGTGTAGAAATGTAGAAACAGTCAGGTGTGCCCCCCCTGCTATGCAGAAATGTAGTAACAGTCAATGCGAAATGATCGATGGATACCCTGCAGAGATAGCATGCTACCTGTTGGTGTACAACACAAAGGTCAGCACTGCAGTACAAACTACCTGGACTCGATCTACACATGCAATACAGACAGCCATACTGGGCATGCTCACACACTTAGAGAAATGAAGGCAATGTCAGTCAACAACATACTGAAAGGTCATACTGGGCATGCTCACACACTTAAACACATGAAGGTCATGTCTGCAAACACCAGTGAAGCAGATATATATGGCAGTCACAGTTGTTAGTGCAGACAATCAGTATGCACCACTCATGCCTTGCACACACAATGGATAGGAATACAGACATATATGTAAGGATAACACACTATAATAAGCCAAAGGTAGATGGACATAGATATGTGGAAGAGAGTGACTGTGACAAGGAGCCATCCAGGCCTGTCCCACCCACCACACAGCCAAGGGACCCCAAACACATGAGGTGCAGATGTCAGCATGACAGACTATGTGGTGCACGTGCCAGCTGTGCAACATGACTGTACAAGGAAGTAGTCATCTAGCAGATGTATACACATACCTGTAAAATATGACCCTGTTTGTGCCCACATGTGGTGTGTCAATCCGTAGATGATTGGGTTATGGCCCATGCTCACACACTGCCCTCCCCATAGCCCTACTATGACAAGCCTGCTGAGTCATACAATGTGAAATACACCTTTGGGAGAGTTGTAGCCCAGTAATCTCCATGGTGTGTCCCATAATTGTGTACTTCTGTAGTGTGCTAAACTGATGAGGTACAAGTTCTAATCTCAGACTTGATGAGTGTGTGTTGGTGTGTGTGTCTGACTGTGCAGAGTGCAATGCTTTTTAGGGTAGTCACACTACCAACAATTCAAATGCTCAACTTTGGCAAGGCTGCTGATGTCATCCACCTAGAAATACACATCTGGGAAGGTTGTAGCTCAGTAATCTCTGTAGCGCATCCTGTAACTGTGTACGGCTGTAGTGTGATAAAGTAGTTAGGTAGGTGTTCAAATCCCAGATGTGGCAAGTGTGTGTGTCTGTCTGATTCTGTTTGTGTAGAGAGCAATGTTTTTTAGGGTACTTACACTCAGTACAATCCATATACTCAACGTTAGCAAGGCTGCTGATGTCATCCACCTAGAAATGCACCTCTGTGAAGGTGGTAACCCAATAATCTCCATAGCGTGTCCTATAACTGTGTATTGTTGTAGTGTGATAAAGTAGTTAGGTAGGTGCTCTAATGCCAGACATGGCAAATATGTGTGTGTCACTCTGACTGTGTAGAGAGCAATGCCTTTTAGGGTACTCACACTCCCTACAGCTCATATACTCAACTTTGGCAAGGCTGATGATGTCATCCACCTAGAAATACACCTCTGGGAAAATTGTAGTTCAGTAATCTCTGTAGCATGTCCTGTAACTGCGCACTGCTGTAGTGTGATAAAGTATTTAGGCCGGTGTTCTACTCCTCAACATGACGAGTGTGCGTGTCTCTGTCTGTGTAGAAGGCGATACGTTTAGGGTACTTACACTCCCTACAATTGATATGCTCACCTTTGGCAAGGCTGCTGATGTCACTCACCTAGAAATACCCCTCTGGGAATGTAGCCCAATAATCAGTGTGCCATAACTATGTACTACTACTGTACTGTGATTTAGAACTGTGGTAGGGTTCCATCCCCATTCATGGCAGTTCTTTATGTTTTGTGTGTGTTTCAATGCCTGTGTATGGAGCAATGCATTATAGGCTAGTCACACTCACTACAATTTGAATGTCCAACATTGGCAATCCTGCTGATGTCATTCATTGTTCATAGGTTTATAGGTTCATAGGTAAGTACTAGGCTATCTGCCCAAGGGCATTTATAAGCCTAGCCAGAATGTGTTGGCTTTTGTCACCGCCTTAGATTAGTTCCCTGTGCCTCTGTCCAGCACGGCCATTAGTTCCCTGTACCACTGTCCAGCAGAGCCACTGCAGTGATCCCCGGGGTAAATTTTCTGTTTCCCATCCACCTGTCAAGGTTTCTCTTGAAGAGTGTTAGTGAGGGGTTCTGCCTGATGTATATTGGAATCCTGTTCCAAAGCATGGGGAGTTTCTGGGACAGGAATCAATCCCTCCAGCATGTCATATTTATCATTGTGGTGAGGTTTATGTCTCTAGATCATGTGGCTTTCTGGGATTTGTTTTTTTTTAGGTGGAGCATGTCCATCAATTCTGGGTTGGGCATGGCCTTGTATGTCAGGCAGAGATCACCTCTGAGTAAGCGGTATGCAACCGAGTACAGCTGGATTTTCTTGAGTTGGGCTGCATAGGGCATCTGTTTGAGGCTAGTAATCCTCTTGGTGAGGTACTTTTGTGATCTTTCCAGCTGTTGCAGGTGTCTTGTAAGGTACATCCCAAATGGGGCGTTGTATTCTATGATGGGTCTAATGAGTGATGAGTAGAGAGGCACAATAACCTCTTTTGTTCTAGATGTGAACCCTTTTGTGATTAGGTGGGCCACATAGAAGGATTTTCTAACCACCTTGGCAATATGATTATCAAAGGAGAGATTACTGTCTACTTGGGTCCCCAGAGCCCTTATTACATTTTCTGTATTTAGGGGACTACCACCTATGTGGTAGTTCACGGGTACTTTATTTTTTCCAAAGGGGATGACTATGCACTTTTTAGCATTTAGCTTGAGGCCATGATTTTGACACCGGGTATCCGTCTCAGTGAGACCCTTCTGGAGGGTGTCTGTATCATCCAGAGAATCAATTATGGCCTCTAGTTTGCAGTCATCTGTGAACTTCATCAGCCATAGTCCTCCTATGCTTGCCTGTACCTCTGAGAAGTATATACCGAACAGGAGGGGTCCTAGGACTGAGCCCTGGGGGACCCCATTTGTAACCGGTTTAGAGTGGGACTTAGAGCCTGCAACTCTCACCATGTGGGTTCTATCCATGAGCCAGTTGGCAACCCATCTCATGATGTAGGGCTTTATGTTCAAGCTGGTGAGCATGTCTATAATACTAGAATGGGGAATGGTGTCAAAAGCCTTTGCAAGGTCTAGGTAGGCTGTGTGGACCGCCTGTCCCTCGTCTAATGCCTTGGTAACTGTCTCAAAGAAGTCCACCCAGGTTTAGGAGGCATGATCTGCCCTTAACAAAGCCAAACTGGGTAGGGTCCAAGGTTTGGAAGTTCCCAATGTCTTTGTTAATGAGTTCCATGATGATGCGCTCCATAGCCTTGCAGACCAGGCTAGTCAGGCTTATAGAGCAATAGTTCCCAGGGTCCATTGTGGCTCCACCTTTGTGGAGTGGGATAACTGTTGCTGTGCACCACTCTGTGGGTACATAGCCTGTAGAGAGGCTGAGTTTAAACAGTGTGTTTAGGTGAGGGGTTAGTTCATTTTGGAGCTCTTGTATAACACAGCCTGGGACACCATCCGGACCTATTGAAGCTGTGTTTTTGGCTTTGGATAGGGCTGTTATAACCTGTGTGTCAGTGATTGATGGGACCCTACATTCTTATGGTATGGTTATGGGCCCTTTACGCAGTGAAGGGGGGGTGAAGTTTGCACTAAACTTGTCTGTCAGAATGTTGGCAATATCAGTTGGTTCAGTGTATTTTGTGCCATTCTGCACTAACTCAGAGCAGATCTGAGAGTTTCCACTTAGGTTCTTGACATAGCTAAAGAACACTTTGTGGTTATCTTTGGAGTCATTGGCAATTCTTCTTTCGAAACTAGCCTTGGATGATTTAATGAGGGATTGTAGTTTCTTGCTGATACTGATCAGGGATGTCTTTCCTTCTTGGGATTTTACTCTTTTCTGTACTAGTTTCCTCCTTCTGTTACATAGCTTGCTTAAGGCAGGGGTCAACCAGACTGGTTTCCTTTTCTTGGAGGAGTGAGTCGTGGTTTTACTTGGGATAGCATGATCCATGCATTCTTGCAGATGCTCATAGAGTGCCTTTGTAAAGGTTTCAGCAGCTTGGACAGCATTGTTCTTTAGCATGGGAGCTGTGAACCTTTCCACCTCAGCCTTAAGTAATGTGAAGTTTGCTTTTGAAAAGTTTTTCACAGTGGTTTCCTTGATTGGGGTTGGGGGCGGAATGTGGATATTCTGAGTGATTAGTCTATGGCCTGATCTAACCAGCGAGGGGTTGACCTCTGGTGTGGAACACCCATGTTGGTGATGACCAGGTCCAATATGTTGTTCCCTCTGGTGGGGGTGTTGACCAGTTGATCCAGGGCATTCGAGTTTATAAATTCTAGGAAGCATTGGGCAAGGGAGTTAGTACTTGAGTACTTATCCCAGTTTATGTTTGGGTAATTTAAATCACTCAGTATTAGGGCATTTGGTAGGACCTTCATATTTCCCAGTGTCTCCTGAAATGCAGAATGGGGGTTCTGGGTCATGGTGGGTGATCTGTAGCAAGCTACAATTTGGATTGCAGTTTTGCCCATTGTTAGTTGCACATGGATGATCTCTGATGCATTGTGCTGCACCACTAACTTGGAGGTGTGGGTATCCTTGATGAATATGGATACACCCCCGCCTTTTGTGTTTCGGTCCTGGTTCTGTGGCCAAAAGGTATGGTATGAGTTATAGCCTAGTAGTGCTGCGGAGCTCTCAGGAGCCTTAAACCAGGTTTCTGTTACTGTACAGATGTCAATGTTCTCCATACTGGGGAGTGCCTCGAGTGCATGCATTTTGAGGTTTAGACTTCTAGCGTTGAGTAGCATTACCCTCCGTTTTTGGTTACTTGTGCTATTTATGGTGGTGGGTTTGTCTTTTGAGCCTTGCCTAAAAAAGGCACTATGGGGGCGGTAAGAGCCTTGACCAGTATTCAAAAGCCTAAGGGTGACAGGTGCAAGCCATCTCTTGTGGAGCAGCGTGGCTTGGCGAGCATGTCATGCCAGGCGGACAGATACTGGATCCCCTTTGAATGACTTTGAATGACACCAGAAACTTAGCCAGTTGTTGAAATTGATCATTTTTTTTTTATACTGTGGCATCATTCTTGGTGAGGGCAGGATGCTACTCAGGGTCATGGTCATACCGGCCTGGGCTACATGATCAGAGAGCTCTTCCATGTCTCTTTTCATGTAATCCAGGGAAGTACGTCTGAGGTCATTCACATCAACATGGACAATGACAGAGTCATATTTGTGCTTGTTCTGGAGTGACCTGAGTGCTTGTGTTATCTGGCAGATCCTGGCGCCTGACAGGCAGCTAACTGTAACCTTCTCCTTGTCCAGCCTAGTTAGTGGGACATCAGTGATCATGACTATAGAGTCGCCTATTACTAGTGTGTTGGGTATGTTATTTTGCCTTAAGGGCTGTGATTGCGTGGCACACTGATTATGTGAAGTATGTGTTTCATGGTTGGTGATGGGGTGTGGAGGTTGCTTGGATGTCTGCTTTGAAGGTCTCTGTTGCTTTTGCAGATTTATATTTAGAGCCTCCGAGTATATTTTCATGTATTCATGTGTGTTATTTTCCGGTGTTCGTTTATTAGATTTATGTGAGACTGGTGGTATGTTGCAAGTATTATCCTTTTCCTCTTGACAGTCAGTTCCAGTCTTGGGTTGAGAGAGCTTTGCCTCCAGTTTGGCTATATAAGTGCATCTCTTGCCTATATTATTGTTTGGTTGTAGGAGGAGAGGGATGTCTGTGTACATGAGGCAGTTGTAACATTGCGTCAAAATGCCCAGATTCACCAGTTGGACTGGAGAGTATATTGGAAACTGCCCTTTGGACATGCCTGAATAGGTAGAGTAAGCTGTTTTTCTGATTGGCTGGTGGGGACAAATAGAGAGCCTTGTCCTTCTGGACAGTATAGGGGGGTCTAGTGCTAGGGTTAATTAGTGCTTGCTATGAGTTTTAAGCAAGTGCTTGACTGTGGAATGAATGTTTTGAGTGCTAAAGTTGAAGGTTTGTCTAGTTCCAAGGGAAAACTTGAAGAGTAGACTTTGTGGAGCCGAGAATAGTTTAACTCTAGCTAACTGACACTGCCCGGTGTGCAAAACCGCACAAATGTGTTTTTTAAAGCAGGGAAGTGAAAGAGATAGAAATTAGCACAAAATGACTGATAAACTAATAACTTCTGGGCTGAAACCACTCCTCCAGGGACAGATAGGCCGCTAAAAGCTCCCCTCTCTCACAGGTGAACAGAGAAACTTCCTTCTATCCAAGTAAGGTATGGGCAACACAGAAACTTGTAACACAGCCCTGGATTCAGCAGTTACCTGAAAACTGGACTATACTAGTTCAGAAAGGTGGGAAACAAGTATATATATATTTTTTTTCAGAAAATAAAGCAGATACAATCAAAACAACACTTTAAATGCACAGAAAAGGCTATCACACTTTAGTGTGTAGCCTACAACAGTTAAACAGATTATTTAAACACAAAAATGACTTAATTCAAGTGCAGGCAGCAAATAAGTACAATATGTAGCAATAACAAACTTTTCAAATCACAGATTTGCTAAAAAAAACTGGTGTTTTAGGTGGAATTAGTTAAGACAGCAAGAAAAGCAGAAAAATTATTCTTAATCACTCCAAAGTCTCTCTTTTGTCTCTCTGCTGCTGTAGACTCTGCAGAACACCTAGAAGGCACTTGTTGAGCGGAATACAAGTACAAAAACTGCACAAATGTGGTTTTTATAGCAGGGAAGTGAAAGAGATAGAAATTAGCCCAAAAATTGCCAATAAACTACTAACTTCTGGGCTGAAACCACTCCTCCAGGGACAGATAGGCTGCTCAAAGCTCCCCTATCTCACAGGTGAACAGAGAAACTTCCTTCTATCCAAGTAAGGTATGGGCAACACAGAAACTTGCAACACAGCCCTGGATTCAGCAATAACCTAAAAACTGGACTATACTAGTTCAGGAAGGCAGGAAACAAGTATATATATATTTTACAGAAAATAGAGCAGATACAATCAAAACAAAACTTTAAATGCACAGAAAAGGCTATTGCACTTTAGTGTGTAGCCTACAACAGTTAAACAGATTATTTATACACAAAAATGACTTAATTCAACTGCAGGCAGCAAATAAGTACAATATATAGCAATAACAAACTTTTTAAATCACAGAAACGCTAAAAAACTGGCGTTTTAGGCGGAATTAGTTAAGACAGCAAGAAAAGCAGAAAAATTATACTTACTCACTCCAAAGTCACTGTTTTGTCTCTCTGCTGCTGTAGACTCTGCAGACACCTGGAAGGCACTTGCTGAGCGGAATACAAGCGCAGAAACTGCACACATGCTTTTTTTATAGCAGGGAAGTGAAACAGATAGAATTTAGCCCAAAATGGTCAATAAACTACTAATGTCTGGGCTAAAACCACTTCTCCAGGGACAGATAGGATGCTCAAAGCTCCCCTCTCAAACAGGTGAATAATGAAACTTCCTTCTATCCAAGTAAGGTATGGGCAGCACAGAAATTTGTAACACAGCCCTGGATTCAGCAGTGACCTGAAAACTGGACTATACTAGTTCAGAAAGGTGGGAAACAAATATATATATACATATATATATATATATATACATATATATATATATATATATATATACATATATATATATATATATATATATATATATATATATATATATATATATTTTTTTTTTTTTTTTTTTTCAGAAAATAGAGCTAACTCCTGCCACTAGGGTACAAAGACACCTTCTCCAAAAAAGATGGCCTGGATCAGTGCACAAATTATACAAACAAAGCTAGATCCAGCAGGCCTGAATCTAGTCTATGCTACAGCAAACAAAGTGTACCAATTTCATAAAGAAACATTTCAAGTAAGCATGTGCAATAAGCCTTTAACCAGAAATTACCAGCTTAGAAGGGCAGAATCTAGCCTCTCCTCCCACAGGAGTGCAGACCAGAACCTTCTTAATGTAAAATAACTGGCCTGAAGCCCAAGTGCTTAACCCAGAACTAATACACTTTTAGAATAACAGACACTGAGCCTTCAATCAGCATTTCCCAACTTAGAAGGATGTACGCTACCTGTCCTGCCAAAACAATGCAGACCACAAACCTTCTTAATGTAGAACAACTGTTTGAAGCCCAAGTGCTTAAACCAAAGGCCTTAGAATAACAGTTACAATTTAATCAGGCTACTAACAAGCAGTAATAAAGGCAGCAGAATCATTTCAATTGAGTACTTTTAAGAAGAGGCAAAAGCAAAATAAGGTAATAAAGTAGGAAGAAACACAAATACAGTAGCAGATGAAGTGGAATTTTTTTTGTTTTTTGTAGAGGGAGGAAACAGAACAGATTAAGATACTATAGGGGAATGTCCTTCCCAAGTGCTCTCTCTGTATGCAGCAGAGGAGATGGGATTGGTAGGAGTATCTGAAATCAAAATATGATCTCACTGTACTCAGTTGAGTGAGCAAATGTGATGGGTCCAGAAGGAGTGTGCAAAAACAGATTTACAGCAGGGGCGGGCAATTCCAAAGCCACCAAGATTAACACCACAACAGGAAACAGGGACAGGGGGTGGGGAAATAACTGCAGATAGACAGAGACACACAATATTTGCTGAATCAAAGACACACAATATTTACTGAATCAAATCTTAAATAAGTGCAGAGAAAAGTATACTTAAATCAGTTTGTGTCCAGTTGATATATGCAAACAAGTCTCAGTAGCCAGCAACTCCAATTAAAATGATTACTAGAAATGCAACCAACACAGATTTTATTGCAAGCAGAACCCCCCAGGCTAACACTAACACAGGAATTTCAAAGCAGTCTAACAACTTTCAATGACCCCAGATGGCTACACTGTTTCACACTTCAGGCAGCTAACTGCAGACAGACAGAGACACACAATATTTACTGAATCAAAGACACACAATATTTACTGAATCAAATCTTAAATAAGTGTAGAGAAAGTATACTTAAATCAGCTTGTGTCCAGTTGATGCACCTTTGGGGAAGGAGCTCTCCAGTAATCCCCATGGTGTGTCCTATAACAGCTCCATGCTATAGTGTGTAATGTCTAATGCATTTTAGGCTAGTCACACTCACTACAATTTGAATGTCCTACTTTGGCAATCCTGCTGATGTCATCCAATGTGATATACACCTTTGGGAAAGGAGTACTCCAATAATCTCCATGGCACGTTCTATAATTGTGTAGTGCTGCAGTATAATAAGCTTGTTAGGTAGAGTTTCTACTCCCAGACATGACAGCTGTGTGTGTGTGTTTGCAACTTGTATCCTGAGTGGAGGTGGTTGGGAGTGTGTGCTACCTGTGGCCAATGTGGATCGTTTTTTGCATAATTCTTATATGGTGGCCCTACTATACCGCAATGTCCACCATACAGAGATAACAGATGTGAAATAGCTGGGATGCTGGGGTGCAAAGCTATACCCATACATGTGACATCAAGGCTAGGGAATCACAGTTCACAACCCTAGTATTACCCAGAGCACACTCTCAACCCATGTCTCATACACACACACACACACACACACACACACACACACACACACACACACACACACACACACACACACACACATACATAGGCAACAGCCAATATGTGGGTAGTACACTGCATATTGGCCACTGATAGTAACTATGGAGTGATATCAGTGGGCTACAGAGGGCATGATACCCTGCCCATCTGTCCAATATGCACGTACATGCAGACAGTGCACCCTCCCCAATGGACACCTGCAACACCTGTGTTGCCATCACATGTGACCCCCAAAGGACATACCATGCCTGACAACATGCCCTATTTGGACAGATGCCACTGACACCAGGAAATGCCATTAGCATGCTATCAATGTAGGTGCAGGGTAAACCTGCTGGCCATTACCAGTTCCCACCACAGGTGGGCAAAACTGGTACATCTGATGATAATCTGTGTTCACAACATGGGCCAGACACCCCAGGTAAATTTCCACATGTCACTGTACATGCATGTGGGAAGTGTGCACATCCAAAACACCATCCATGTCATGGGCTAAGGAACACATACATGGCAAGCGATGCACAACATTGGCCACATACAATAGTCACCCCGGTGAATGGATGGGGGATACAATATCCACCTGTGTAGGTAAATGTAGAAACCACAGCCCTGAGCCACAATGCAGACCATTGTCATATGACCTGATGCCAAGGTATGCCCATCGCCTAGCCTTGTATAGCCATCTGGCACAGTTGACCACCAAACACCCGTGTAAACATGTACCCATGCATGTCAGTACTGACACCCTGTGTGTTTGTGTGTGTGTTGTATGGTGCGTATGTTCACATCCACACTCATTGCAACCCCCATTGGCATACTGAAACATGCTGTCTGATATCAGACACCTCCCCATACCCTTTGCCCATACAATCTCTGTATGACCCATGTGGTGCATGTGATACCTGCACAGTGATGTGTTGTGGCAATCACACTACTGATGAGTTTTAATCCTGGCCCTGCCAAGTGTGTCAATGTGTGTGCATCCCTGTGAGAGTGTGGCTGTGTTGACAGTGGCACCTGTTAATGCAGACAGGCACGTGTATGTCACCTACCATATAGCTACTGTATCCCTGTTGCAGATGTCACTCACCATCACATATATGTTCTGAGGGCTCCACAACAGGTACCCATGCGGTGCATTCATTAACTGCATAGAACTGTGATAGCACTACATATTCATTGGGGGTTTGATATCCTGTGCTGGTAGGTGTGTGACACAAACATGCTTAGGTTTTACTCTCCCAACCCTCCCTGACTTGTCTTTGCCTCTGTCTGCCTCTCCCACTCCCTCTTTGGTGGATGTGGAGACCTACACCTGCTTTGCTTAGGCAGCAGCATGTGTATTTTAAGTGATACTCATGATCAGCTGATGGCCTCTGCAAGAATTGCAGCCCTCCCCTAGCTGATTGCATGTGGAACAGCTGTGGTAACATTCCCATAGACAATTGCATGAAAACACATTCCAATATCATGTTGATGTTGACCCTTTTCATTCACTGTCAGCAGAACTAAATATGTTGTTTGGCAAACAGCATCTCAGATTGATTGGAGATTTACCTCTAACAACATACACTGTGGAAACAGGGCAACACACAGGAGGGGGATGTGCTTGACCTGACTACAGACTGTAAGTGCTGCTATACTGCATTTGGAGTAATGTTGGATAACAGTGTTTGTCTGGATATGCCTGTCGTACATGTCGCAATACCTGCCATGTCAGTTCCATGTATATGAGGAATCCCCATCTGCAGGGTCAGCTGCAGACTGGGCAGTGTTGTGCCTTTGGTTTCATGTGTTTCCCACGGAGCATCTATCTGTGGACTGCAGAAGGTAGTGTGATGATTGCAGTCTGTAGATGGTGAAAGTCGTAACATTTACTGACTTCATATCCCTCATAGGACATATGTTGCAACAAACCCTGTTACAACAGTAAATGTATGAGGTTATCACAGCAACGTGTAAATATTGGCCCTGTGTATGTGTTTTCAGCCCCAACTCTATCAACCTTTGCACATATGTCGTGCATGAAGAGGTGCATATGTGCTGTACACCATAATTAGTGTCATCATATCTGATAACAAGCCAGTGAGATATCAGACTGCTACACATGTTATGTACAGTAGGGGTTATATTTGATGACATAACCTGGACATACTGTGGTTGTTTGTACAGTACTGAGGTCTGTCTACTTATGGTGAATGTCGACAGTGTGTGTATTGTTAATATGTACCTTGGCCTGTGTGCAAACTGTGGTAGTTGTCATCGTCCTAGGTCCTGTCCTATCTGATGTTACATGCTGCTCCACTGTATGTACCATATTGGCTTACATGTTTGTAGGGCCATACACATACATGTTCCATACCACAGTCAGCCATCAGACCAAACTGTGTAGCGGCCCAGTATATGTAGGGTTAGTGTGTGAGTGGCACATATGAGGATGATGTTGAACAGATAGTCCATATACTGTAATATTATGCCAGCTTGCCATATGTGGCTGTGGCTCTGTTCTCATTGGTTGTGGTTATGCACTTTTACACAGGTGTATCTTACCCTGTGCTGTGACATGCCTGCACAGCCTGCTATATATATGCAGGTACATGTGCATTCCCCATAGGAGATGTAGGCCAGTGTTGAGCCAGTCTGCCTGTAGCCTGCACAGTGCATTGTTACATGCCTAGCAGCTAAGTGTACTTACCCAGTGAGATGTCATGTGCAGATACTTGCCAGATGTACTGCTGCTGG